>NC_064214.1:11483063-11785237 GCF_023101765.2 Spodoptera frugiperda | reverse complement strand
TAACAAATAAAGTACAAACTAAACCCACACGAACACAAACAGATCACACTTGACAGGTATTTGCTCATTATGCAACAAAAAAGCATAATTGGCAAAATGAGAACATTTGTGGATGTCATTTATAGGCGATGAGCCAACGCATAGAATAAAATATTGCACTCGCACGCACTTAGTTGAAGAAAAAGCTGCACAGTTTGAAGTAAAAATATTGTGTAGCACAGTGATCCAAAACATACTGAACGTGGAAATAATCAGAACAGATTTATATTGAAGTTTTTCTTCGACTGGCCACACACGTATTGAACAGTAGTTGCCTATACATCCTACTTTGCCTACATACATTATCCTACAATGTTGATTACACTAACATGTGTTACACTGTTGTATTCATGCCCAATGTAATTTAGTCGCTTTTTGCACCTTTTACGTTCGCATAAGGCACCTACTGGAGGCTACGACGTCCCTCCTTGCATGCACTGTGACTGCACGTGTTTCGCTACATTTTGTTTATTTGTACTAGACTCTAATATAATCATGACCTAAGATGTCATGCAAAAACTTAAAATATATTTAAACTGTAATTTTCATACAAAAAGCTGCAGTGTTTTGCTTTAATCACTCTCTATGGATAGTCACGATATTCATATTTTTTGGTCTGCGGAAGTCAAAATTGGACAGATGAGCTCAATAATCATCCATGAGCATTTCAAGTAGTTAAGCGAAATATGCTTGAGAGCATTTGAGAGTATCCGAGTATTTCACCGCTAGTAATGTTTGAGTTTGATTTGCACGAGGTTACCTGGCACCCTGGTGTGACTGATATTCTTGTAGAGTATCTCCAAACAGCACCAAGTGCCACGAGTTTGCGCAACCCTTACATCATTGTGTAGATAAATGACAGCCAGCAAAACAAAAAATATGGATATTGGTGTCTAGACTGTAAGACTTGTAAGTTCCAATAAAAGAATGAATTAGCGAAGAAGCAAGCCAAATACAATCTGAACTAAAATCAAGCGTCTTTTATTGGAATCAAATTTGATTGTAATGATAAAAAAATAATGAGCGAATACTAACAAAAATTGTTTCTCTCTCTCTAACACACACACACGCACACTGGTGGTAAACGGGACGCAACAGTGTCAGTGTACTACTTCCCAACAGCGGAAGACGATGAGGATGGGCCCACGTTCAAGGAGAAGCTCTTGGAGTGCCTGATGAAGGCGATAGACTTCTTCTGTGTGTGGGACTGCTGTTGGTTGTGGCTGGAGTTTCAGAAGTACGTGGCTCTGTTGGTGTTCGATCCGTTCGTGGAGTTGTTCATCACCCTGTGTATCGTAGTCAACACGCTGTTCATGGCGCTCGACCACCACGACATGGACAAAGACATGGAGAAGGCGCTCAAAAGTGGCAACTATGTGAGTATCATGCAAATATTTCAGGAGCACACTTCTACAAATTAGCAGAATCTAAAAAGTTATCTAGTTTTTTGGTTAAAGATGAACAATTTCAAATAATACGTTTGTTTTCAGTTTTTCACTGCTACATTCGGAATAGAAGCCATGTTGAAATTAGTAGCTATGAGCCCAAAGTTCTACTTCCAAGAAGGATGGAACATATTTGACTTTATTATTGTGGCCTTATCACTGTTGGAGTTGGGATTGGAAGGAGTTCAGGGTTTGTCAGTGTTGCGTTCCTTTCGTTTGGTATGTATCTTTCTTACTGTTTGTTTAAACTATCTCTTTCTAACTAAGTCTCATCGTCCAATTCCATTCATCTACCATCTTTAATTTCGAGTATCTCTTCTTTTATAATTTGGAGGTGTTCATTTGCTATATATTTTATTCATGCTTGATATGAGTAACTATTATGTTCTATATTTTCTTTTAAATCATCGTTAATTTGGTCACCTTTATCGACTTCACCGTCATCCGTAATAATAAGACTGTTTCTAATGTTAATCCAAGTTATGTATAAATGTGGTGAAATATTTTCAGCTACGTGTATTTAAACTGGCCAAGTCTTGGCCGGCGCTAAACCTAATAATATCCATAATGGGTAGGACGGTGGGAGCTTTAGGGAACTTGACCTTTGTACTTTGCATCATTATATTCATATTTGCGGTGATGGGGATGCAGTTGTTTGGCAAGAACTACACAGGTTCTAATTTAAAAGAAAATTTAGCATCTCTAATTAATGAATTAAGCTTCATTATTAATTATTCAGCTTCACACAAAGAAATCTTTACACTGGGCTTGATTCAACATTATTCTCATGAAGGACTGATGGTCCTCGCTGTGGCTTTATAACACGGAATGTGGCTCGGAAACGCAGGCGAGCCTGAGACGAGCCACGTTATAAAGCTATGCCACGCAGCTTCAGATCATAATTATTTAAGCTTTGCATCGAGTAACATAGATTTGACTTGCAGCTTCGCTTACGAAGGGTACTTTGATGCATCAGGTCGACTACTGATGGGATCTATGTCGTTACAGAGACAAGCACTGAATTAGAACCTAGACATATGGAAGTTGATCAAAATGTTATCGATCCAAAAGCTCTCACTTTTACAACTAACATAAATCCCACTCATACAGAGATAAGTCTGTGCACATCGATAGGTACTGAGCACACATTTGCTAACGTTGGGCCCCCAATCACTCACGCACGCACTGCTCGCCAGACACGGTGAGTGATTGAGGGTCGTGGAAGGGTTCCGCAGTAGCATAGGTGAAGCGCCGGTAAGCGAGCTTGTGTGACGCCTTGTATCACAATTTGTAATTGCAGCTTCGAGTATTCAAATTGGCAAAGTCATGGCCGACACTTAATTTACTCATCTCCATAATGGGTAGGACAATGGGTGCCTTGGGCAACCTGACCTTCGTATTGTGCATCATTATTTTCATATTTGCGGTGATGGGTATGCAACTATTCGGGAAAAATTACGTGGGTAAGTGTAATTGGTGGGAGTGTTGCATGTACATTGGTGTTTGATTGGAGATGTTGACTGTTGGTATGCCGCGGCGGCGTGCCCTGTACCGCTACCAATATATTTCAACAGATACATACAATCGCTGCTAGTTTATAGACTACATTATCTTAAACATTTCAAGTAAAGTGATCATGGAGTAACTTACTACGACTAAACCCATTTTCAATCACTATATTTTAATTTTATCAATTGTTCTCAAGTAACATTAAATACGATACTAATCGCGAACACAACTGTTGAAGTATATTTCGCGTGACATAATCTGTTAAAGCGTGGATGAAACAATCATGACAAAATTGCTTTGAAACAGTCTTTACAAGACTTTTAAAGTGTTAGCAAAACAATAAACACAATGGAACTGAACAAATGGAAGAGAACAAAATTTCAATGACGGTTCCATTCCAAAAATCAAGTGAAGCTAAAAATATTAATGATTGCACACTTCTATTCCTAGACACAAAACTTCCATCGTACTTCACTCGATCTCATAGAACATAACATAGATCAAGTTAAAACACCATTAACAACAGAACTCACGATACGAAACATTACATTGCTAACCGATGGTAAACGGCCCTGGTCTAAATTACTTCCCTGAGTCCACACTTTAACAGGGGCGCGCCGTCGCTGTTTGAATAGTGAATATTGTGTTTATGTGCGTCACACTGTTGTGCTCATTAGACAATTGGTAAGATTCAATGTGTCCCCTTCCAAGTTAGACAGCCCTAAAAGATTTGTACAGCTCTTTGTAAAAGCCCCATGGAAAAGGCGCCTCACTTGTGAGACAGTACGCTAGCCACTTCTCGTTTCCTTTATACATAATTTTCTTTGGACATTCTCAATTTTTACGTTTACTATGCCTTCCGTTAGCGCTACATTTGTCTCTAATACTCTATAGTACTATTTAATGGCATGCTGTTACTATAGTAAGTATGTGGTTGATGTTATAAAGCTTGATACTCTAGGCTCATGCCATAGTGGACCGCATGACGTAGCTAGCTTAGGAGCATCACAGAATTCTATCGTCTACTAGAACACAATATTGCCAACTGCACTATTTAAATGAGCTTTTAATATCGCAGTATTCTAATCAGGTATAAGATTAATATTTGTTTGACGAATTTGAATTAAAAGAAAATCAATGTTTCCATTCTAATGCTTGATTACGCATACTGCGATATTTGAATTGCTTGTGAATAATAAATTGCTTATATATAATACCTATTAATATATTTAAAGCAAAGTAAAAAATATATCTCTTTACTTATAATATGTATTTATATACCTTAAAAATATTTATAAGTACAATATTGGCATTTAATTATTTAGATATTTATATTGTATCGTGGTGTGTTGTGATTGTCTCTCACATAGATGTCTTAGTTTTAAACACAAGTCCGAGGCTTAATAAGTAAAGAGGAGATATTTTTGTTTAAAAATGTGTAAAATTAATTTGACAAACATTAGCCTTTTGATCATAGATATACTAATGTGTTGGTGTGTATGCACAGATTACGTAGACCGTTTCCCGGACGGCGACCTCCCGCGATGGAATTTCACGGATTTCATGCACAGCTTCATGATTGTATTCCGAGTGCTCTGCGGAGAATGGATTGAGAGTATGTGGGACTGTATGTTGGTCGGAGACGTATCTTGCATACCATTCTTCCTGGCTACAGTCGTCATTGGCAATCTTGTGGTATGTATCTCCAAAAAGAATATAGCAACGTTATCTTTCGTCAACAAATTGCCTAAACAAATCATATTTCAGGTACTCAACCTCTTCTTGGCCCTGTTACTGTCCAATTTTGGCTCATCGAGTTTATCAACACCAACTGCTGATCAGGATACCAATAAAATAGCTGAGGCCTTCAACAGAATATCGAGGTTCATTGATTGGGTGAAACGTAACGTAGCCGACGTAATGAAGCTACTGAAAAACAAATTGACCAATCAGATTGCGATCCACGCTCCCGGTAAGATGTGTGTCCTGCCCGTTTGTTGTGGCATGTCGTTATACCTCTATGTATTTTGTATTGTAGATAAATATGTATACAGTCTTTATTGTCCTCGCTTTTGTATAAAATATATCCTAATCCTTGAAGCCCCGAAATTATTACAACTTATTTCCTAATATCAGTATCATTCTGATGTTAATGTAATATGGATCTTATTAATGAGGGGATTAATGTGAGTTTTAAAGTAACATTTTCGTTTCGCTTTTGAGCCAAGTGTATGAAATTCGATTCTCATCACATTGCCCTTTATTCTTCGGTAAGTATAAGTATCTACTTGAAAGCGAATCGAAATGTAAACGTCAAAAATTCACATTCAAACCAGTGGACAAAAACAATTGCTTGATGGCAAAACGACCACAATGTTTTTGTCAAAACAAAAACCATTCATTTTTGCAATCAATTGAATAACATCAATAACTCAAGCAAAGAAATAACTAAACAAAATGTAAAAATAACTGCGTAAAATATTCCAATTAGTGTTGTAGCATGATTTATGTGTAATTATAATATGGAATAGCATGGATTTGTGTATCGAATGTAATAAATATTTGGATTGCGTGTCGGTATTTGTGACCACTGTGCGTTGCCTGCGCCTTAGCGATCCAAGTGTAGAAATGCAGACCCTTTGTATAAATGTCGTGTGTTTGAGTCCTCGTATTACTGTTAGTTTTCCGTTTTTATATCTCTCTGTCCCTTTCATTATTACTGTTGTATTCATTAACACTGTATTCTGTCTTTCTTCATACAGCTCAAGAACCTTTAAAATAACTGCGTTGTGTAAATGTTCCGATATCTATCGCGTTAATAGCATTTAATTTTGCATCATTGCAAGTGTCTAATAAAATTAAACATCACTTCTTAATTAGCCTATAAATAAATACAATTCTTTCTTTTAAAAATATACAAACGATTTATGAAGAATCAAACTACATCTTTAGTTTATCATAAAAAAGACGATGTATTCAAAAAAGTTTAATGAAATACTTTGACTAAAAAAATCGGAATGTTTCGTCTTTTTCGTTTCGATTTGTTGTTCTTTCGACTGAGCATTCTTTAATAACTTTGTAACGATAGCCTGCTTCATTACTAGTAAAATAACTAGTAATGAATCCAGCAACGGTTTCAATTCGTATAATAAAACTTTGACGTAGTAACTTACCTATAACGCTTGCCTCTTTTGGAAAATTACCAAGCAATGTTAAATTATCAATTAATTAGGTAATTACTCAACCGCTTTGTGACTCGTCATCATTATAACTGTTCCTGTCATGTGTGCTTTGTGTGTTTGCATGATTACTGTTTGTCTGTACGTAAATGTTATCCGTTTATGTGTACCTGTATTATCTGTCTACCTATCATTATTCTGTAACCGTGAATTGCATCTTTGATGTTGTCTTAATAATGTTTAGCTTTGTTACTTTGTATGTTAAGGTGTAACGATAATATTGCATTGTCATTACCAAAATCTGTTGTATACACTACAGTTTCTAAGATTTATTGTCAGCAAAATTAAATTCTTATCTCATCTTTGTGTTCACCACCATACCATGTTGTACAGAGGATTTAAATGCGTAATAATATCAGTATACGATATGATTTTGTGAAACATTTTGACGAATTTAACTAAGTCGATTCGTCCTGGTCTCATTTCTATGCTTGGTCGTCGGGTGGCCTCTCCGTGACGCACCGTGGACACATCGTGCGACATGTAGGCTTAAAGGCGGCTTTGTGTGGCCGCTGTGTCTCCTCAGAGCGAGTGGACAACGAACTGGAACTCGGCACAGACCTGGACGACGCCGTATTGTACAAAGACAAGAAACTAAAAGACCAAGTAGAAGTAGCTATAGGTGATGGTATGGAATTCACTATACCAGGTAACTATAGCATTCCAATCATACATTTGAAATAATTTTGTTTCGTAACTCATACATTATCCTCTACTAATGATGAACTTTCAGGTGACAATAAATACAAAAAGGGAAAGATTTTGTTAAATAATATAAATGCGATAACAGATAATCATAGAGACAACCGGTTAGATTGTGAATTAAATCATCATGGGTACCCTATACAGGTAAATATTGAAACGATGGCCTTACATAACTAAAATATATCCGCTCCAGTGGAACTTACTGACAAAATATCTTTTTAGGACGATGATACGATAAGTCAAAAGTCGTACGGCAGTCACAAGATCAGGTCATTCAAGGATGAAAGTCATAAAGGTTCAGCCGACACGATAGATGGCGAAGAGAAGAAAGATGCCAGTAAAGAAGAATTAGGATTAGAAGAAGGTTAGTTTCATAACAACAGAACATTTGTATAATATGCGAAAGAACTATGCATTAACTTTAATTGATGGATTTCTTCTAGAATTGGTTGAAGAAGAAGAAGATGGGAAGCTAGATGGAGGTCTGGGCAAAACAGACATCATAGTAGCAGCGGACGAAGAAGTCGTTGACGACAGTCCTGCTGACTGCTGCCCAGAACCGTGCTACGCCAAGTTTCCATTCCTCGCTGGCGACGACGAGTCTCCCTTCTGGCAAGGCTGGGGCATGCTACGGTTGAAGACTTTCAAACTCATTGAGAACACGTACTTTGAAACGGCTGTGATTACAATGATTTTGCTCAGTAGTTTGGCTTTGGTAAGTTTATAAAATATGTTTATTTAGATTCCTTCGTCTAATTTGTAAAAGGTTAACAATAATATTAACCTTGAATAATTGTTTCCTTTCCAGGCTTTAGAAGACGTAAACTTACCACATCGACCCATCCTTCAGGACATCTTGTATTATATGGATCGTATCTTCACCGTCATTTTCTTCATTGAGATGTTGATCAAATGGCTTGCCCTTGGCTTCCAAAAATATTTCACAAACGCGTGGTGCTGGCTCGACTTCATCATTGTCATGGTAATGTACCAAATTGATATTATTTCTTAAACAAAATATGATGAACTAATAGTTTCTTTCCAGATTAGTTTACTAAGAAATCATAACAAAGGATTTGACCAACGATTAAAAGTAAAGAACAAAAGATATTGCTTTGTCCGGGTTGGTCATAATGTGTTTTATGAAGGTCTTCTGTGTCACTACAGTTTCTCAAGGTGCTGTGGTGTGAAGACCGAGTATATGATAAAGTAAACTAAGTATAAATGTAGATGTAAGTGTGACGTATGTTAAAATAAATGACCTGGTGTGGCGTTAGTTGTCGCTCGTAAACCACGGCGCGGTGATGGCGGGCGCGGACGACATCCCGGCGTTCCGCTCGATGCGCACGTTGCGCGCTCTGCGGCCGCTCCGCGCCGTGTCGCGCTGGGAGGGCATGCGCGTGAGTAGCGCACTGCGCCGGTATCGTTGCGCTGCACATACGCATACTAACTAACTAACTTCTAACTGCACCCGTCGCCGTGCTACACAAAAGGAACTATCCTAATTACCCGATAAAATTGAACCAATACTTCTTAATTACTTCAAAAGTTCTTCTTAACATAAATCACAAAAATAAATAAATTATTGTTTATGTAATAACGTCTACGGGCTTGGATTTTTTTTTCTATTCTGTTCAAGTCATTTCTGATTTCTATTATGTTAATTACATTACTAATTGAAATTTAAAGTTTTTAATCTTTTATTTTCTTAAACCGTATAATATTTATATTTTAATTTTGTTCCTTGGTTGTTCAGCTGCGTGTAGCATAGCGACGTGGCTACCACTAACAGGAAAAGTATAATCTATTAACAAAAATACTCTGAACTTACTAATAATCTGGAATGAGTGCTTTATTAACCTGATGATTAACAAAAACATATTGAAAAGATTGATTATATTAATGTCACTTGTCGTATACTCCGCGGTTGATGTGCAGCGCAACTCAAAGCGTGCAGCTTTGATTGTTCGATGTCTATGGCAGTGGAAACTCCGAACGGCCTCACCTCGCTGCCTCGAGCTCTCGATGTCGTACTGTTTGTTTATGGAAACCGCTTCTATGTGACTCTCTACCCACGATCCCTGCTACCTGACTTTACCTGTGGCCAACTATATATCGGCCTTCACAGAGTGACTTGAAATCCTGATATTTTCAAGTGCATGATCCACCACGACTTCTATCTTTGTGCTGTCGTACGAGACAGTGCCGTTTTCAATTACAGTTTAAAGTTTATCTGTAAATGTTTTCAATTTACTGAGGAAACATGGTTCAACTGAAAATGGCACATGATCTTGGCTGCTGTCGATGTCAAATATAAGCAAAATATTTATACCTATATACATATACCTTTATATTTGTTCTTATCCTGTGATGTAGCTTTATTTTAGGATATCAGAGAAATAAACCAAATTAAAGATAACAGTTGTCCAATAAGTTTTGAAAGCCAAGTTATTTCTCTGATGTCCTCAAACCTTCGATGTACAAATGTGTGTATTGAGTGATATGTCACAATTTATCCTGTCTGTTATTCTGCAGTTGGCGTCATCTCGTCTTCCTCGTCATCGAATGATAATCCAATGTAGGTTTGTAACTTTGGTTGTGAGTCTTCGGCCATAATATGGAATCGTCCAGTTGACGTTGTGGGATCTATTGTTTGTTATGTAATTGTCTGTTTTCTAGGTGCAGCAGTAGACTTCTGAATAACTTTGTACGACCAAATGTTGAAATATAAATTGTCTCAATATGCAACCCTTGATTTCATCAGGTCTCGCTTATAAACTTCGTAGCGGCGCTTTGTGGCGCCGGCGGCATTCAGGCGTTCAAAACGATGCGAACGCTGCGCGCACTGCGCCCGCTCAGAGCCATGAGCCGCATGCAGGGCATGAGGGTACGTACCACCCTGTGCTGCGAGAACACCCTATCGCTCATCCATCCACCACACACTTCGCTCCACACTTCACATTCACATTTCTATTTCAACTTCTAAGATCATTAAATACATATTAATTCTCCAATGTTCGAGTACGGCTCCTTTTTCGATATTTCTGCATCAATCACCAGATCTAAATTTGTTTTAAATCGTTAATTTGAACAGTTGTTACCAACTCATTGGCAGTAGTCGATTTATCGAATTAACAATTAGTGAATCATTTTGAAGTGGTCGGTGGCACCCCTGAATGGCTTAGTATCATCACTGTTCGTCATAAACCTCTTTTAGAAATGGTTCAATGGGTTTTACTTTAGGAGAGATTTCATCCATGTTTTGGTCTCTTTTTCTATTGGTCTTATTATTATTAGCTAGATTAGAGTTTTGTAATTACTTAGTAATTTGGAATGCTAATTTATATTCTGCACCTTAGATTTTTTCTTCTTGTATCTTCATCGTACGAGCGGCAAGTCGCATGCATTACTACTAATTCCATTCATTGCGGATGGTTAACTTAGTGGACAAGGTAAGAGTAGTGTAGTATATTTATGTTGCTTCCAGGTGTGCTTCGGTGTATCGATGTTATGTAAATATGTTCATGTTGTGTAGATACCTGACTAATATCATTCTCAATCAGTTCCATTTACATGATCACTCAAAGTAAGAAGTAAATCAAGTCGACATTCAAACTACATAGACTTGCACAGTAGCTACTAACGATGAAGATGTTCTTGCTTAAAGACTGATATACAATGCCAACTAACGTTTGCACGCGAATTAAACAGAGACAGTGTATGTGTTACACTGCACACTGACTAATGAATGGTTGTGTCTGTGTGGTCTCGTGGAGCGGTGTGAGTAACGGTGTGTTATGTGGCAGGTGGTGGTAAACGCGCTGGTACAGGCGATCCCGTCCATCTTCAACGTGTTGCTGGTGTGTCTTATCTTCTGGCTTATCTTTGCCATCATGGGTGTACAGCTTTTCGCTGGAAAGTATTTCAAGGTTAGTATAGTTTTGTATAAAATCTTCTTTATTCCTTAATTGGATAATTCTTCTGCAATTTATTAAAACTTTTCTTTTATCTTATTTTTTCCAGTGCGTCGATCTGAACCACACAACGCTAAGCCACGAGATCATTCCGGACCGGAACGCGTGCATCTTGGAGAACTACACATGGGAGAACTCGCCGATGAATTTCGACCACGTGGGCAAGGCATACCTGTGCCTCTTCCAAGTGGCCACTTTCAAAGGATGGATACAGATTATGAACGATGCTATTGATTCAAGAGAGGTACGTTGAAAACAGAGCAACAGGACTTAAAAAAACTGACACAGTAAAGCACACTTTCATTATAAACGTCTTCAATATCTCTTAATACTTTTATTTCTTTTCTGCAGGTGGGACGACAACCAATAAGAGAGACGAACATCTACATGTACTTGTACTTCGTATTCTTCATCATATTCGGCTCATTCTTCACCCTCAACCTATTCATCGGTGTGATCATCGACAACTTTAACGAACAGAAGAAGAAAGCCGGTGGAAGTCTCGAGATGTTCATGACTGAAGATCAGAAGAAATACTACAATGCCATGAAGAAAATGGGTTCTAAGAAACCGTTGAAAGCTATTCCGAGGCCGAAGGTCAGTATGCTATAAGAACACAGACTATTGAACTATGTGATGTGTTTGCTATACTACAACATCGTTCTAAACATCTCAGTACCTCAGTACTTCTATTTTGTTTGCAAAACAAAGTTTTTCTTAAATTGTCACTTTTGATTGTTCCAGTGGCGACCACAAGCCATCGTGTTCGAGATAGTGACGGACAAGAAGTTCGACATGATCATCATGTTGTTCATCGGGCTGAACATGTTGACGATGACGCTGGACCACTACCAGCAGTCCGAGACCTTCAGCACGGTGCTCGACTACCTCAACATGATATTCATCGTGATATTCAGTTCAGAGTGCCTACTAAAAATGTTCGCCTTACGCTATCATTACTTCGTTGAGCCTTGGAACTTATTCGATTTCGTAGTAGTCAATTTCTCAATTCTTAGTAAGTATTCAATTCACTGTCTTATCAATACTGTATTTTATCTTCTTTTCATATTTTCTAATCACATGTTACTCTTGTTCCCAGGTTTGGTATTGAGTGATATTATAGAGAAATATTTCGTGTCTCCGACTTTACTGAGAGTCGTGAGAGTGGCGAAGGTGGGTCGTGTGTTGCGTCTCGTGAAGGGCGCGAAAGGTATCAGGACGTTATTGTTCGCGTTGGCGATGTCACTGCCGGCCCTGTTCAACATCTGTCTGTTGCTCTTCCTCGTCATGTTCATCTTCGCCATCTTCGGCATGTCATTCTTCATGCACGTCAAGGACAAAGGAGGTCTCGACGACGTCTACAACTTCAAGACCTTCGTGCAGAGTATGATCCTGCTATTTCAGGTCAGTTGTGCTAATTGTCATAAATTATTTGCTGTTTGACTGACATTGATAAGAAATATGAATTTAACTTGCGCATTTGGACATATATTTTATGATGTGCTGCAGATGTCTACATCAGCCGGATGGGACGGTGTACTGGATGGTATCATCAATGAGGAAGAGTGTGACCTGCCGGACAACGAGCGAGGATACCCCGGCAACTGTGGCTCGGCCACCATCGGCATCACGTACTTGCTGTCCTACCTCGTCATCTCTTTCCTCATCGTTATCAACATGTACATCGCTGTCATTCTCGAGAATTACTCACAGGTAACTTATCTTTTCTCTATGTTTTATTTAACTCAACTTTTTTTAAGTCCTGATGCTGATACTGATTTATATTATTGTGCCACAGGCGACAGAAGACGTTCAAGAGGGTCTCACGGACGACGATTACGACATGTATTATGAGATCTGGCAGCGGTTCGACCCGGATGGCACGCAGTACATTCGCTACGATCAGCTGTCAGACTTCTTGGACGTGTTGGAACCGCCACTGCAGATCCACAAGCCCAACAAGTACAAGATTATATCTATGGACATCCCAATATGTCGTGGCGACATGATGTTCTGCGTCGACATCCTCGACGCACTCACGAAAGACTTCTTCGCGCGGAAAGGCAACCCCATCGAGGACCCCGGCGACCTGGAGGTGGGGCGGCCCGACGAGGTGGGCTACGAGCCCGTGTCGTCCACGCTGTGGCGCCAGCGCGAGGAGTACTGCGCGCGCCTCATACAGCACGCCTGGCGCCGACACCGCCGCGCACACGACGCGCCGGGCGCCGGCTCGGGCGCTGCGTCGCCGTCGGGCGCCGCCACCGCCGTGCTGCTGGACGCCGTGACGCCCAACGGGCACCGAGTGGTGCTGGGCGGCGGCGCGGCGTGGCGCGGCGAGGCGGGCCCGGCGCCGGCGCCCGTCTGACCCGCGCTGGCGCTGGCGCTGCTGCCCGCGCTGGCCGCCGACGCGCCGCTGCCGCTGCCCGCCCCGCTGCCCGAGCTGCTGAGCCCGCCCAGGCGCCCCTAGTCCCGTCTAGCGGCGGCAGAGCGCCGCGGCCGGGCGGCGCGCGCCCGCGCCCGCCTGGACCGACTTCTTCGCGTTCTAGAGACGTTCGACGTGTTTACTGGAGTGTTTTGTATTCGCGTGGCCGAAGCTTAGTGATCAGTTTGTTTTGCGACCGATGTACGCGCGCGTTCACCGCGTTCTGTCGTTCCGATTCGCATTCGTCGGTTTGCGTTCGCGTGCGGACCTGTTCCCGGTGATCGGAGAGGATCGTTCTCGCGAGCGTGCCCTTTTTTTATTCGTCACTAGTGATGTAATATAAGGTATTGGATAAAATTGAGGAAACTCTAAAAGCTTATTTTTGTATTCGATGAATATCACTGTCTATCTGTAAAATTCTAAAACAGAACTGTACTTATAAATATTGTGAAGTTCGATGATTTGTTACCGATTGTGAGATATCATTTTACTTCCCCGAAATGGTGTCGAGCAATAGCACAAGTAGATGTCCCCGGTCCCGGCGTGTAGTGTGTGTAGTGTGGAGTGGAGTGAGTGAGTGGAGTGACTGTAGTGAGTGGAGTGAGTGAGTGGAGTGAGTGGTGGAGCGGCGGAGTGCGGCGCGCAGTCACCGCTTGTGCTTCACTCACGCGAACACGTGCGATGCACCGCCTCACGTCCACACTTCGGTTACATACATTTACGTGAACCGCTCGCCCGCGCTCTCGGGCGCGCTAGTATTATCGTATCTTAATAGACGCTTAAGAGAAGCAATGGCTACGCCGATTCATATCAATTTTGTCCGTATAGTTTTAATAGTTCCAATTTGTAAGCTTCTCACTGTACCGAACCGACGCAGGTCGCGTCTAGCTATGCGAGGACGGCTGCCGCCGGTCCTCGGGATTAAGAGAGTTTAGAGAAATTTTTGCAACGTTATCTATATAAGCTTAACAAATCAGCTGTGAAATCGGTACCAGAATTCACTTCCGTCCTAATTCAGTACGCATCATAAGAATCGAGCCATTTTATGTAACGCGCACTTTCCACATACCTAGTTAATGTAATTGCCTTCCCCGGATTACATTAGCCGCGGGGGCCGGCGCTCCCCGGCCGCGCCCCCGCCCCTGTATCTACATACATACGTACGTACGTATATAGCGAGCGGGCTGGTACTGCTTCGACGAGTGTTGCTCTTGCAGATTACATTTTGACGATGTTGATAATGTTTAATGTTCATCCACGATGTACGACCGATTCGGCTACTTGAAAGACATCACTATATTAGCAATAAGATGATATTACCTAAGAGATCGAACGTCCCTTACCGAGTAAGGTAGATATTATGAAGTATTGTTTATTTTTCGATTGACATCTCTCTAGATAGACGGAGGTCCTGGCCGGACGTCGCCGTCACCTCACGACGGTACACCTCTGTGACAGTATTGTCTTTTCTAGCACAACAGACTAATGAATCATTAAATTTTTGTAATTTAACTTTGGAAGTGGTCAATTTTCTACTACTCTGTAAATATTGAGAGCTTATTGCCGGGTAGATCCCAAACCGCACGTCGCAACACGTAATTTATTATATTATGTCTACTATCTATTGATATCAGCGATACGTAATAAGCTTGAAGCAATAACGTTAACGTGTGCTCGACGAGAGGTTTCGCTTTTCATTACCTTGTATGGAACATGTCACCGAATAGTTGTGTGCCGGTTGTTTTCAATTCGTTTACATAAAATGTGAAAAATTATCTCAAGTGCAAGACAATTCTAAGTGCTGCAAGGTTTAAAGAGTCAGTGTATCGTAAACTAAAGAGACGCTTACAGTTTTGCACATATTTTGCAATAATTATGGTTACAAGATAATGATTATGTAGATAATTTTATAAAGTCGGCGCGGGGAGCGAGCGGGCGAGGTTCCCCGGCGCCCGCGCGGGCCCCGCGCTCTGCGGTCGCGCGGTCGCGACTCTTGCGTTCCCTCTTGCGTTACGTCAGACGTTACTTTACGTTCAACACAAGGTAACTAGTTATCTGAGAGCCGTGTGGAGCCACTCAAGCTCTGTCCTCTAATATATAATATTATATTGCGCTTTGGAAGACTGATCGGATAAGATGATCTTGAACATTTGTTTTAAATGTCCTTGTTGACGTGTTTGTAAAAATCTAAAATCAAAATCTGTAACTTAAAATCACGTAAGTATTTTAAGTTTAGAAATATGATTTAACTCGACAATACTGATGTTTTCACCTAGTTAGTGCCGTGTAAACGATCACGAATGTACACCAATTGTTGATTATTAGCTATTAACCCTTAAATTGGCACTGTACTCCACTAATACCATAAACTTTAAAAAAATCTAATGACCCAAATATTTAAAAAAACCTAAATTTTTTATATTAAATAAGTAGCAATAATTGTCAATCTTGGTAGAAATTTATTGTAAATTGTGATAAAATCGAAAATAATTTGTCAAATTCAAATTTTTTTCGAAACGGTCTGGTGTCTCTGCGACCCGGGTAAGGTTTTTATTGTTTTCTTTACTTTTTCGTTTGGGAGTTCTGGGTTTTTGGCTTTGAGGCACAAGGGGGCCTAACAAGTAACATAAAATATTCGATATTATTGCTCTAATTTACGTAATAACAATATTATAAGCTAGAATCAAAGTATGTACTCCGTGAATACCGTTGCCAGATCAGTACGAAATAGACTTTGGTATACACGAAGTACATTGCCAAATGCATAGTGTTAATCAATATGTATTTTATTTATATATTTTATATATTATAATAACAAAAGTTGAGTTTTTTTTTTACGTTTGATGGGTTGACGTTTGGCTGCTATCTCGCCTGTTCGTACGTGATGATGCGGCCTACGATGGAGCACGTCTGCCCATAAGCAACCTATTCACTCGGACTTTGAAGACACCCAGGTTATACCCATCAGGAAACACAGATTCCGGCAAAGAATTTCACTCTCTAGCAGTTTGCATAAGGAAGCTTGAAACAAAGCGCTTGGTGCGAGTGGGTGGGATATCTACCATGAAGCGGTGGCGCTTCGCCGATTGTCTTGTGATTCGATGATTTAAAGGACTAGTGGGAATCAAGTTGTGCAATTCCACCTCGCACTCTCCGAAATAATCTTGCAGATTATGAACGTGACTGATGACGTCAATTTCATACTAAATAATTTTTGTACCTATGTGATGATTTTTTTATATATAAAGTAATAAATTAACAAAATGAGTATTAGTGATATATTGGCAGTGTGCTACACGTAGTACAAACGTAGTTTACACTATAATTGGCAATGTACTCTCTGAAGTACACAGGTTTTCGCGAAAACTGTAATATACAGATTTTTTCCATAATTTTTTTCACTCCTCTGGGATCATAATAAATACAAAAATAACATTAAAATGACAAATTTAAAAAATAAAAGTGCTTGCCAGTTTAAGGGTTAAGGTAAACTTACCGCTTATCACCAATTAGTGAATGTGAATATATTGTACCTACGGTTAGCCAGTAAACATTATAAACAAGCTAGATAATTATTTGTCGTTATTACAGAAGCACTCAGTCACAATAACAGAATTAGTTTTTAATTATTTAAAATCCGAACTAGATACATTTTAGTATGATAGCCAATCAAAAATCAGGATAGACACGTAGTACAAATGAAACGTGATTGATTCTATTTTCTTTCTATTTAGCTAGTACTTTTGTTATCACAAAAATGCATTTATTAAAATGTGTAAGCATTTATGTGATAAGAACTACAATCTAAGAGTATTTCTTATTTAAAGCTCCTTATAGCGTTAGGTATCGAGATTGACAAGTTCCATACGGCTCTATGCGGCATACATGTACCAATATGTCGTCACTTTATGTTGGTGAAACCAAAGATTATAACTACTATTAGGCATATTTGCACAAAGAAGTTGTGTTTAATTAAGTTTAGACAATAAGTTATAATATCATTGTATTGTTTATTTTAACTATACTTATGACAAAAAAGTGAGTTCAGTTTGCTGAATGATAGAGGTTTAATTGAGTATTTATTATATATATTGTTGAAGTTTGTACAAAATAAATTAAGTAAACGATAAAATATAGAACTTGACTGCTTTGTTCCGTCGTTTTATTTTTACCCAAACATCTAACTATAACTTATACCAAAATTACGTAACGTAAAATCGGGTGAATCCAATTCAAAGGGTGAATAGATGTTAGAACATTTTCCCAGCATTCACCCCTTTTCTGTATTTATTCACGCCTCGAATTCTATTCACTCCGTTTTACCGTACGTAGAGAAACCATTTATAATAATATACAAAATTATATTTTCGTTATGTTCTGATGTCCAAAATAACCTGCCATAATTTGATGTCCAAATCAACCTAACTCAAATCTTAGAACAAATTCCTACGCATAAAAGCGAAATAAAACGGCATTGTCTATTTTTATTTATGTTTTTTATTAATAATATACAAAACTTTCCTATACATTTTTATAAATTACAAAATGTCATGAAGTTTTTGGATAAACTAGTATGTACCTAACAACCTAACTAGGACGGGAAAATATTAATATTATATTCATTTAGTCTTTATTCACTTGTTTGATTTTACATTGATATAGAAAACATTCCGAATGAGTCGCGCCCTGAAACAGAAACTCCGTTAGAAATTACAATGAAAACATTAGACGATTTAGACGATAGATTAGAATATTAGTAAATGGTTTTATATAAGTAGATGTAGGTACTAAGTAATGAAGGATTAGACGTACTTATTAGACGTGATGCCGATAAACAACAAATTACAACAAGAGTATTTATATTAAAATTAATTAAAATATTGACATTTCAAGGCTACAGTTTAAACATTAACCAGATAGGTATTAACCTCTTGTCTTTCGGTATATGAGACACAATAGAAAACACATTCTGTCTCGCGTAGACGCGTGTTCAATTTAACGAAAAGCAAATGGAAAAATAGAATAATATAATTTTTTTTACATCAACTGGATTCAGCACCCTTAGTACGAGTTTGCTTTACATTGAACGAAAACGAAACGAGAGCGAGTTCGGCGCTCTGATTGGTCGGTTCATTCGAGCCGGCCAATCGGAATGCTCTCAGTAAACTGTGTCAATGACGTACATAAGAGGACTTTCTAACAGTTCGACAAGTTTTACGTCAATGGAATTCAGTACGAAGTGTCAACGACATACGTAAAAGGACTTTAATACCTGAATTTTTCAGTTCTTTTTATAAGAAAAGAAATAAAACTGACTCACCGTTCTATTGCTAGGCTTTACTAGGTCTTGTTGGAGAAGGGGCCAGAGCGTCCCTGCGGCAAGAAATAACTTCTTCTATAACTAATCGATACTCTACGAAAGTTAATGGTTTACTTACCAATACTCTACTGTGAAATTACTAACAACTTTATCCAAATCGAATATTTTTTTTAAGAATATTATTTTTGCAACGTACGTTGTTGGATAACGCGACTAGATTTAATTTATTTTTGTAGATAGTGGTTTAACGCAAAATTAACCCTGGGTTAAGGTCTGCGGTAGTAACCTTGCTTTATCTACGAATGCTACGCGGCCAGAGCTGCTACGCTGCTACGTCCAGCGTAGCCGCTCTCTTAATGACGCGTAGCTAGCTAAGTTCTCACTCTGAAATTACAACGACTATACCGTCTATCTCTCAACGTAGTCAAGGCGCTATTTAGCGAAAACCTAGCACTGCGTAGCTGTTTACATTGACGCTGCATGTTACATCTACGCCTATTTTCGTAGCCCTTACTCTCACGAGAGCGTAGCTGTCCGGTACTCTTGTCAGAGAAAACATTTCTACGACTACGCCGTCCATCTGTCGATGCGTGACCTGCTACGCACAGTTTAGTCGTAGCACTATCTAATGATAGCGTAGCACTATTGCACAATGCAGCTGGCTACGTTTTCACTATGAAAGAGCTACACCTACATTTCCCAGAGCAACGTACGTACAATTTGATCGTGTAGTAGCTACCTTTCTATTGCGGAATACGCCTACACTGAGATAAACATACGTACGTAACATTGTCAGTACAAACGTGCTACGCTTACGTTGTCTGTTGCTATGCTACGTCACAGCGCTGACTATGTACAACGTAGTCGTTGCGTTGACTCGAAACAGTAAAGGCTGCGTAGCCAGCTACGCTACGCACTCAGTAGCTTGCTGCTAAGTAGAGCGCTGCTACGCGTAGCGTTTTTAATCTTTATCATTTTACTCTTGGTCAATGTAATTATAATAATTTCAAAGGTACCTAAGGTAAAGTAAGGTAAAGGCGTTTAAAATTTCTCAATATTTGTCATGCTATTTCTGACTTTTGGGAAGGACCGAGGATTATTGGGAAGGACAGGACAATGAGTTAAATAACAAACTTCCTTTCGATGTTACTATTTTTATTTATTTTTATTTCCATCTTAGTGTAACTTAAGACAAATGTGTCCTTAACATAGACACACATACGAGATGCTTCTCAATACATAGGCATATCCACCATATAAATATCTATACAGCATCTATATGTACAATAGTATGTGTGTACGTTTCGAAGCCCTCTGTATTAAGTAGAACGTGTCGGTAGTGGCCGAGCGAGTCAGGGGCCTCCTACACTAGTACAGTGCCCACTATGTGGACTCGTACAACAAGCTTCTTACTTATATAATTTACGACATATACTGGCAGTGCAGCTCACTTGTGCACGTTTCGTACCACAATTCACCGATTTATTTATTTATTGATTAATGACAGATATGTAGCGCTAGAATTACTTTACAAAAAGCCGATTATTGCGAATCAAAACCTTCGAAAATAGTCATGTATTTGTACGACTTGGCTTACGTTACGATAGAGCATCCAAATCATTTGTTAGTACAGAGTTATTGGTGAACACGGAGATTTTCTGCTTGAAAACGTTTGCGACTCCAAAGCCTACCTAGTAAATATTTTAGTACCAGTCGTTAATGTATTGGAAAACTTCATATTTATAGTATATTAAATATTATTTGAATAAAGTGAGCAGAGACGTCGAGCGCCGCGGTCGCCATCGAGACCACTCTGTAGGCCTTCAGACGTTAAAATGTAAATTGATCACAGAATGAAAACATACTAAGTGATGAACTAACTGTTTTATATTGATTTACATTTGTAATCTAATAACAAAAATAGGTTTTTTGGTAAAAAATATTTTTTGTTTCTTCTTAACCGATAGAAATTGTTATTTTATCGTATTGTGCTATTTTATTTAAAAAATACCGAGAATAGTTGACAATAAAACAAACCACCGCTATGTGAACTTATAGTACATCGTAATATTTTACATTACCGTGAAAATGAGGTCGTAGTAATACAAAGATTCAAACTTCTACTATACTAAGCGATTTACACGATGCTAAGACTTTAAAATATAATAAAAAAAAATGATTAATATTAAAAATAATAAATTCTAAGTTTACAGTCGAACAAAAATATAAAATGAACTCTATTACAATTAGAGGAGATCTGAATGTTACATGTGAGGACTTATGTATGTAACGAGATGTAGCAGTGTGTACGCGACTGTAGTACGAGTACCTAGCTCACGACTAAATGCTGCCATCACGAAATCACATCATAATCGATTCTATAACGGTGTTCTTTGGTACTCGCTAACGTAGGCGGCCCTCGACTACACACCCGATTATATTCAATAAATAATCATAAACGACAACTCAAACTTGTCTTACAGAGCTTAGGATCACAGTGTAATCAGTCAATTTAGTTCCGAAAACATAAAATTAAGAATTATGCAACTTTTTTCAATAATAATCGAGGACCGTCACGTAATTAAGCGAGTCGCTAATGTAAAAATAATAATGATAAATTATAATGTCGAAAAATAATTAAAAATAAAACAATATCAATTACTTAATCAATTTAAATTCAAATAAGTCATATTAATTTAGTTATTTTTGCTTGGGTTTATAGTTTATGAACAATCCGTTTGCTAACTAATGAGAATAGAAAAAAAAAACTGTTGGTCGCGGCCCACCTCATCTTTGCAATTTGACAGAAAAATAACATTTTTTAAATTCTGAAGATTTTTGTATGATAAAAAGGTTTTATGAAGAGAAAATTAGGAAAATGAATGCTAGGGACAAAGTGACCGCATCCGATAGTTTCTTTTTTCAGTATTACGATAAAAAAGTAAGCATTTTGTTGCCTGCCCTGATCACACATGAAACACTGGCACACACACGTTTTACCACAAAAATAAGTGAAAATTAGAACTAACAATTTATATTTTACTCCATGTCCCTCTCATATAGCCAAATAATACATAATTTATAGCCTTTTTTGGCATTATCGACCGATTTCTCATAGAAACAAAAGCTAGGCAATTAGTTCAGTAATTCGATGAAAAAAATATACCATATTGGTATCAAACTCTTGATATCTTATATTTTTACTCTTTTTTATTTTTGAAGTTAAAATACTATAACTATTATTAATGTATTTATCCTCGTGTGTAATGTGTACGAGTCTCTCTCGACTTATGGAAAATATTTCAGCAATACATATATTTTTTTAATTCTACGGAAATCTGAACAAAAGAATTATGCCGAAAGTAAATTAAAGTAATGTTTTGAAATGTAAACAATACTGCGGCTTAGACATAAGGTATTAAGAATCTATGAAGGAAGAGGTAGGCAATGTACTTACAGTACATTCACGATCAAGAATTTTGTAATCTAAAACACACGTCTTAAAATTTTTAACTCAAAATAAGTCTAAAAATATCTTGATGTTCTAAAACTATACTGAATTCAATATCCAAAGAAAGAAATTACTATATTGCACCAAATACTAGGGAAATGTATTTATTTCTTCATTAAATGTCATGGACAATCAGACTATTGACATTAATATATTAGATTTGGTTCTTTAATATGTAATAAGGTATTTAACAATAAGAAAATATTAGGACTACCTTCAAATTTAGTGTCTAATCGTGGTAGATCTGGACATGTGATATGACTTCTCAATAGTTTTGTAAAATAAACTTCTCTTAAGATTGTGAGCCAACTAAGAATGAATTTGTAACAGCATACATACTTGTACACTCATTTCCCAAACTGTCTAACAGAAACAGGACCTAGCAACCTCCATAAACATCTATATAGTCGCCAAATAAAAAACACTCGCGACGCCACAGACGTATTCAAGTATTTATTGCATCCATAATGTACATAGGTGGTGAAAATACAGTATTAAGTCACAATTATGGACCCTGTCGGTCTTCGAAAATATGATGTCGCGAGCATTTTATCATTTGATGTGTACAGATGGCCGTGGCGTTGAAAAGGTTAATCGAAGACAATTTGCAGACATATTTACTATAATGTGTATGTTATTGTCACTCTATGCAAATTTTGGACATTTTAACTGAGGTCTTTGGTACGGTCCGTGGTAGTCCGTGATCGACAACTGAGCATAGGTCCGCATCACCAGGAGGAAGACGTCAATAAAAGCCGTTCGTTTACGAAAATAAACCATTTATATTACTTTGAATTATATCGTCGTTGAATTAATACAACAATAATTATGGTGGCCTTAGGATTTATAAAACATTACCTATTTATATTAAAAATTGTGACTAATCAAGCTGCAAAAACAATGATTGCGTCTAGCGCCATAAAACTTTTAATGTTTGATTTCAATTTGTTAATTATTCCTATTTACATCGTCATGAAATAGTTTTTACATTTACATAATTAGCTCTCAAGTGCCTATCGAGTTGAGTAGTTATTAAGTAGATTACTATTTCAAAAGTCAAAAATCCCTTGTCTTTACGGAAGACCGGCTTCTTAATTACAGATATATTTAGAATCATTACAGACATGGGTTGTTTATAGTTAAACATGTTAGGTTTATTATGCTAAAGCTGAACTTGGACCAGCGGGAATAATTCTAGAACCTTCCAACTAATCACTATCCACATCAATTATTCTAAGTCAGTATAGAAATGAGTTCTCTCATTAAAGTAGTTATTGAATTCGATGTGAAAGGTAATATAATGTGATTTTGTTCGCAGCCTTTAGTCTATATAGGATAGAAAGAGAAGCGTGACGCGGGAGTGATCGCGGGAGAGTGGCGAGTTGGCGCCCAACGTGGGGCGGCGGTGTGTGGCCGGTGCGAGTGTGTGTGTAATGGAGGCAAGTTACTCTGTGTAGTCCCAGCAGTCCTTCTCGTAGCCCTCGTGCACGTGCTCCAGCAACACCTTGCGCCGGCTGTCGCAATATCTGCCGACAATAACGACCATCATGTACAAACTGTTTCATAAATACCGCTAATGCATTCTAAACAAATGGTAATAATGTCATATCATGCCAGAAGTTCCTTTCCAATAATGTAAATCTTACTATAAACAGAACATGCGGAGTTTTAGTACTCAAAAAACATAGTAGGTTATGCAATCGCCCACCGGCATGTATAAGGCTGCGGTTCCACTGACCCGGAGCGGGGCGGAGAGGGCTTAGCGGTGCACGAATTGACCAATCACTATGCTCCAAATCTAAAGGGACAAAGTACCATCATCAGAAGACACGCACCTATATTTATCCTGGACCTTCTGTTTGATGTCAGCCAGGTTCTCGCTGGTGATGTCCCGCTCGAGGTACTCGGAGAGGGTCTCCGTGGCGGACTCCAGGTCGCGCTGGTTGTCCTCGAAGATGACGGACTGGTTGTTCTTGCGCAGGTAGTACGCGAACACGTACGTGTACATCAGGGTCTGTCGGCACTGGCACAGGATGTCTACCGCCTTCTTCAAGAATTGGACCTGGAGAGGATTATTTCAATAATTAATACAAGTGTGGCCAATAGAGAAAAATAAATAAAATGTTAGTATTTAAGAAGCAAAAACACGTTTACGTTGGAGTAAAAATATACTTTTTTTTTCTATTTACATTAGTTCTCCGTGGACTCGTGGTCTACTACTGTCTTTGTCATACATTTTTGCCCTTCTCATAATTAAGGTTTTAGGACTACAAACAGATCGTCAAATACAATGTGATAGGTGTGGGACTTCTAACCCGTTAAGGCTGAGTACTACATCTAATTTTATCGACAAAAAAAATAATATGGGGGTTTGAACCCCTAATTGAAAATATTGAAAAATAGTGATTTTTTCGGTAAAAATAATTCACAAATGATTTTTTTCTCACCAAAACATTATCAAACATATGAAAAAAGTAATGAATTAGTTAGCCAAGGTTATTAGCTACCGTTTGTCGTTTTTTTTTTGTTTGTACGACGCATACAACCTTTGATATCAAAAAAAGTAAAAAAAATATTAAAATAGCCATAACTTTTAGGGGGAGGGGATTCGACCCCTTCGACCCCCGACTTTTGTCGATAAAATTAGATGTAGAACTCAGCCTTAACGGGTTAGAAGTCTCGCCCCTATCACATTGTATATATTTTATACAGCAATATGAACAGGCGATAAGAAGCATTTCTTTTTCATTTTATCGGTGTACTATATTTTATTAAAATCAAATCAGTCATTATATCATAAGCATAAGAGACTGGCTGACAGTATGTATAACATCTATCTATTATATAAAAATAAGTTGGGTTTTCTTTCCTGACGCGCGGATTTCCACGGTTTTGCATACGTTGGAAAGGTTTCGGGCTCCGTGAGATTTCAGAGAAAAGCAGGAAAACAGGGAAAATCATTGGTGTATTGGCGAAACGGAGTTCGCCGGGTTTTATAATAGCTAGTTTTATAATAAACTAGCTGACCCAGCAAACTTCGTACCGCCTCAAACATGTTATTCTCACCTTTTAAACCTTCCCTGGACTTCCACAAATAATTCAAGACCAAAATTAGCCACATTTAGTTTTAGCGAGACTAACAAACAGCAATCGAATTTTATATATAGAGATCTGAGTAACGTACTTCGATCCAGCTCATGTTGTGCTGTTGCATCTCCTCCATCTTCTCCTTGACGGAGGCGTAGAGCTTGGACTCGAAGCGCAGTGACTGCATGTGGTTCATGTAACGGTTGCAGTAGAACAGATAGCGCTGCAGCGCCGCACGTGACCTTTCTTGAGCGTCGCGCGCTGCCTTCGCCTCGTCCTCGTCGTACCTGGTTGTAGAATTATTTTTACTTAATGTGTGTTTACTGAAAGTCGCAAGAAGCTAGGTGCAGGCTACTTTTTTTTTATCAAGCGATCTGGAAACTATTAGCATGCGTCGTACCGAACAATCTAGAAGTATTAGGTCTCCGAATTATGTATTCTCTCTATGTTCAGCTATGGATTTATTTAATTTGTGTTTCTTCTGTTGCCCAAATAATTACGTTTACAAATGTTTTAGGTTTATATCATATTTTACCCACAAAAACTTCACAGATAGGTAATCTGAGAGTGAATCAGACCTCTTAAGATAACTTCAAAGCATAGCAAAAATACGTTCAAAGACTATGTGCTTTATTTATTTCTTATTTTTCAAAGAATACTAGTAAATCTTGTAATAAAAGTTGAACGAACCTGTTACAATTATACCAGCTACTGCCGTGCGGTTCCCAGGGTCCGAGACAGACCCAGCAGAAGTCTGCCTTACAGTTCTGGTTCTTGCAGACCATGTGGTTGCAGCCGCCGTCCTTCTCGATCGTCACGTTGCACTTCGGACACTCCTTTGTGTTCGCTGCGATCCAATTCGACGTTTCCGAATCGTCGTCGCATTTCTGTTACAGAGATGTGAATTTTATGTAGTTGCTATCGTGGTTAGTGCACCATATCAATTCATACAAACGAATACATCAAAATTATATTTTACTGGACTTATTGACTACCACCGTATCAGTGTCGTGCTGTAGGATCAGGTAGTGGCTTCACTGACTAACCCATAATAATCAAAGGAGGCCATTTAGCAAGGATCGTGTTTTAACTGATAGTACAAAATTTATATATAAAAACTAGCGGACCCGACAGACGTTGTCCTGTCTACACGTCTTTGATTTGAAAATTTTAAACTTTTTTTAATAAGCTAAAACATTCTGGACCATTTTGATGAAAATTATTATTCAAATGTTATGACAATATCTAACGTCATTAATATTTGACACTGCGATGGTAGCGCCGTCTGTCGGATCCAATGTAAAACATTCCAAAATCAACAACTACTAATAAATTAAAAATTAACTAAAAAAGCATTCTCCAGCGGACAAAATTGTGAATCTAAACCATTCTCAGATCCCCTTGAACACACACAAAAAAAATCATCAAAATCGGTCCAGTCGCTTAAGAGAAGTTCAGTGACATACACACTTACAGAAGAATTATATATATAAAGATGTATACATAATTACATAATATTGATGATATTGATCTTTGTTTACCTTAATCCACTTCTTGAGCAGACAGCAGCGTACGGGATCATGCCAATTCTCCCCGCAGGCGAAGCAGAAGGTATGTCCGCAGCGACAGGTGACGGGCGCGGCCTCCACGTACGCCACCTTGATCGCGTTACTGCAGTCCGGGGACGGACACCAGCGTAGCAGCCGGTTGCACTGCACACGGGAATATTTACTTCATAAAAACAATATCGGCTTAATGTTAGTGTTGTGGCAGACAGTAAAAGGCAAAATTAATGTTTAAAGGCAGTAGTAGGAAACAAACTAGGTATGTACGTTGTTTTTAAAGTATAAGCTCTTAAAACCTTTTCATTTTAATCAGTCCGCCGACAATCCTTGCCTATTTCATAATCTAACAGTTTTAAGAACTGAACAGAATAATAGATACTAAACAATCTGTTAGAAAAAACAGATGGTTCAAATGTTATGGGTAGCATTATGTAACTTTAACCTTTTGTAACATCTTTAAAATCAGATGCGATTTTCTTATGAAACTTTCATCATCAAAACATGACAAAGAAACTCATGTTGTAACCAATGGATGACAAAAACAAATGATGCAGTGTAGTAATAATTTGATGCTTTCACATCATTAGATACCAGAAGAATTATGATAATAATTACAATGAAAGAAGTGTTATTTACATACCTCAACAAAGCTATTGGTGATAATGTGTTGGTACTTGAGCTTGACGCGCGGATCCCGCACCAGTCGCATGACGGTCGCGTCGTCCACGAGGATGTCGCACGCGTGAGCCGCGCACGCTATTGTCTGACCCTATCACAACACATTGCTCATTAGTTTCTAGCTTCTTCCAGAGACTTTGCTCGCGTTTTCGTACTATTATCTATCTCTGTACCCAGCATTCAAGTCTATTCAGTAGTTTTTGTGTCAAAGAGCAACAAACATAGTGATAGAGGTGATAGAGTTATATAACCCTGATACGAGATACAAAAACTCAGCATCACTCCTTCTAAATCCTCGAAGACATAGACAGAAGTGAGATTTTTAATGTAACACCCATTTATTACCAGTTATGTTATGGGTCCCATGTAATAAGGGGTGTACCTTTCGTCACATTTATTTACTTATTATAATCATAATAGTAGGTACAACTTTATAGTTATTGAACCAATACGTTTAAACGTTTACATTTTATATTGCGTTACAGGTATAACTTTGCCTTACTCAAGCAGGAATCGAACCAGACTTGTGCAGTAGACCAAGAACATAATATAATGACGTAACAACAATAACAAATTGTATCAACAATAATAAATAATCAGTTCATGATTCACGTCACACAAATCCCAATGTGTTTATCTGTGCAGATAAACTATGTTAATTAGTACTTATTTAAATCAATAGTCTACGATCTACTACTGTACTGATTTCTAGTAATTATTTAGCCTCTTGTTTGCCAGTATAACAGACACAAGAAAAAATACATTGTGTCTCGCGTAGATCTACGTTCCGGCATACCGTGGGTTAATATATAATATATATAAGCATTTATTTGGTTATTCGTAACAAATAACCTTTAATACTGAATGTTAATGTTGCATGCAAATTTATTCTTAATGTGCATGAGTCATGACTGATTTTCATTCAACTAAGTCCTTTACTTTGTGTGTTGATTTGCATTTAATTAATTATAATGTTAGTGACGAAAAGTGACAATTACATAAGTTCTGCTCGCTCTTTCAAAAGAATATAAGTAATGCAACGTAACGTCTTTTATCCCCGAAGACGTATGCAGAGGTTCACATTACGGCAACTAATGCCGCTATACAATGGTCACCCACTTTTCACCATTTTTATAAAAGTCCCATATAATAAGGGGTGAACCTATTGCCATATATTGGGCAAAATTCCAGACTACATACTACTACTCTATAAATCTAATCTAGTAAAACAATACTTACTAGGCCCTCCTCCATTATTTTAGTAGTTAAATATTCACACCAACATTGTGTGCAGAATCTGTGGCCACACTCCAGACCCGTCATCAGCTGGAAACATACATAACTCATGTAGTAAATTTAAACAATCATAGAAAAACAAGGAGACTTTATTATGCAATGAGGAAAAACATATAAGAATAATATCTAGCATTATCATTGTGATGTGACCTCATTCAAATACTATGTGTAGTATTGTGTACCTATAATCGATGTATTTAACCTCATAACAAAACATGTGGATAAGTGTAGGTGAGCCATGCTTCGGCACGAATGGGCCAGCTTAACCGGAGCGATACCACGGCCCCACAAAAAACTGACGTGAAACAACGCTTGCGTTGTGTAAGTGAGATCCAACAACCCTTAAATTCTTAGCCCCCAAAAGGCCGGCAACACACTTGTAACACCTCTGGTTTTTCAGGCGTCCATGGGCGGCGACGGTTGCTTACCATCAGGTGGTACATCTGCTTGCCTACTGGCTTATACCATAAAAAATATGGAAAAACATTACATATTTTTAAGTACATTTGGAGGCTTTGAAGAAAGTTAATTGATGTTGATGCCATAGATTTTAAATTTTTTCTTTACACTATGACAAATCAATTAACTGTATTCACTCACAGACTACAGATTATAAATCAAGAACAAGATTTAAATAATAATTAGTCTCAATACAAACGAAACTGATTGGTGTCAATGTACTTTTGATAAACCTTATCAAAGAAAACCTTAATCAAAATAATCATTACAAAATCTGCATATCAAAATAGTCCAAATATCATAAGCTAAAGGTGAAAAACCGAATGTTATTCATATCTTATCAGTTTCCTTTGGGGGTAAAAAAAAAACAAGATAATATTCAAAACAAACTCACAGATGTTGGAAGAACTGAAAAACATATTTCGCATTCCTCTGTCCCTGATGTTGATATCCGTCTGGGCAACTGTAACAATGACATTTTTTATTTTTATATAATCTTACAACTACTATTACAGATTATCATTCTTCAATACATAGGTAGCCTATAATCCTAGACTTTCTAGCAGTGTCAAATCATAATCACACTAATATTATAAATGTGAAAGTTTGTTTCTTTGGATCTTTATCTGTCAAAAAACTAGTTACGTATAAACCTGAACTTTCCTCAGAGATAACAGTATGTATTGGTGTAAACTATATTAAACTCCTTAGTAGTTTTTGAGTTAGTTATGTTTATACAGACAAACTTAAAATGTGCAAAATGTAATGGTGATATTCTCACAATTTACGACATCTAATAAATTACATAGATACATTCACAGGGCAAGCTAAAAGATAGTTAGAATCCATTAAAACATAAATCCTAAATAACAAAAAGTAACCTTTATATTGAAGGTTAAAAATTATCTCAGTTCTTTGATTGATTCATCCATAATGAAAGATTACAATGCAATTCCTTAGCAACTGCATACTGATAAAAATGCACTTCCTTATCAGATAGATCTAGATTCAGTTAAACTGCATACTGGAATTGTGCCAATTTATGTGTTATGATACATAAGGTAAAGGGTATAAGCAGAATTATGTTGTGTTGGTCAGGTACTATGTGCATTGAATTGAGACAGTGCAAGTCCAATTCCCAGACAAAAACCACATACTTTAACATAACTCAGCACAACACTTAATATAACTCAGCATTATAAACAGTCGAGTGTCCTGTTTGTAGAGTATTTTTTTTAATCTCAATTTTTATTATGGCTTTTTTCCTAATAGCAACATGACAGCCCCATTATATGATAAATTGAGTAATAGTAATTAATTGAACCATGTAACATTACTTATTGTAACATTTATTAACAACCTTGCTAATATTTTAAACAAGTAACTAATTTTTGTGTGAAAAACCTTGAAATGTAAATGAATGCTTTCATACCTTCGGCCTTTGTATGACTGGTTTTCTGAATGGATTAATGACTCTAGCTTCAGAGAACAACTGGTCTTGGTCCCCATCATAGAATCTTTCCATGAGCTTTTCTTTGTCCCATTTGAAATGGTTTAAGAGTATGCGGGTTGTTGTTGCTGGTATCTGAAAATGGAATTGCATACTTTAGTTTATAAACAAAGCTGTAAAGGGAAAGTCCATTGTAAACTAAAGAGTTGTACAATTCAAAACCAATTTGATAAACTATTGATTTAAAACAAAATAATACAAGTGTTTTGTATGTTATCAAGACATTTGACAATGGTAATATTGTTATGTACTTCTCTTAATGCTCATACATCAACAAAGAATTATTTTAGCATCAGATAATTATCAAAACAGTCATCAATGTTATGACTCATTCCTACTTCAAGCAAACCTTTGTTACATTATTTTCATACATTCTATTTGCAACTATTTCCTTTACTGATTACTATGAACATGCACTATTGCATTGTAGATATGGCAACATAAATAACAACTAACAAGGTGAAACGATTGTTATTTGTAATTTATATGAAAATTAGGTTTGTGGAACAAGAGTATTCTACCCAAGCTGTTAGCACTGAACATAACCAAACTGAGCCCACAGCTAGGCTAGTAACGCGGAATGTTTCGCCATATCGAACACAAACAATTTGGAATGCGACACAAAAGAACTCGGAGAAGTACAACAGTGTACGAGTAACCTCATTCCATCAGTCCATTGTTTACCACTAACATACTGACCTCGACAACAGTGTTCACTTCTTTGATGCAGTCAACCATATGCTGAACGATTTCCTCCGTGGATAACACCTCATATCGATATTCCTCAAGCTCCGTTTGTCGTTCCCGTGTACTGTGTGTCTCAACGTCCATTGCAAAGTCGACATCGTCTCCGCTAGACTCATTCCCAGAATCCACATCATCCTTTGTGTCATCTTCGGAGTCCATCGCCGAAACTTTGACTAAATATGTATACTAGATAATAAGGGTGCAGCCAGAGTACGTCTAATGATGAAATAATTACACCTAAGATTTAGGAAAGGTCAACAATGAAGAAAATAGTTCACCCGCGGGCTGCCAAAACCTCTGACGTATGGGTAAGCTTGGGTTACCAAGTTCAAAATTTTGTAATTAATTAATAGACGCCATGTTTGTTTTGTTTTGATCTTCTTGATCTTGCCATTCCGTTATAAAAGTTTTTAATCCTAGCAGTAAAATATGGAATATTTAAGATTTTAAGATATTAAATAATATAGAATAAACTTTGAGGGAATAGGAAGAATAAATATTTTATAGTCTAATAAATATAAAACTTAAAAGACCTTGCCCTAAGCTAAATAACATTATTTTCATAGCATGAATAAAATGATTTCTATTTCTATTAATTTTATCAATTATTATTACTTGTAGCATTAATCACGTAAACTTATGTTCTTTTCCGTACTAGAAACTACATTTATGCAAAATTTCAAGAAAGATGTCAAACAATGTTACATACTTTCACATTATTTATGTTCACATTTATTAATTTTTTTTAGAAATCCGTTAAAATAATGGGCATATTATTATTTTTTTCTGCTACATTATTGAATACTACTTAACAATTTCATTATCAAGGTTTCTATTTCCATTCTAGATCTGTATATTTAATCAAAATTCTAAAATAATATTTTTTTACAACAAATTAAAACATGTCCACAGTATTTGAAAATAAAACAAAATACTTACAAAAAATATTTATTTAGAATAAGGTTTTATCCATTAACAATTTACAAATAAAATACTCAGTACCTAACTATACAACAATTTTACAATAATAATAAGTAGAGATTTAATAGAGCTGTAACAAATAGAACAGGTGATTGAAGAGCATTTTTAACATAGATAAAGTAAAATCCTAACTAATTAAACCTTCATGAGCCGGAACACATATCCACTCGAGACATATTGTGTTTTCTATTTATGTCTTATACTAACAAAATATTACAAGATTGTCTCCAGATCAAGGCTATTTATTTCTACCATAATAACAATATTGCCTTTGCATCTATATCATCATTGTCTTGGTCCATCACATAGATCACTTCAATACAACTCTCATAGCTGATACAACAAATATTTATTTATTTAATTAAATTGTCCAAGTCATTCTGAATAGATTCGAATTGAAGAAAAATTGAATATAACTCAGGATGGGTTAATTCTATTTCAGTTTCTTTTGTGTCTCTTAGTGACAAATATGCTTTCGGAACCTTACACTTCTTTCGGTAATCTGAACTTAATTCAGCATTTAATTTCCATGAAAAATTCAGAGAATCACTGCTTTTGTTTGTTGTAGAACCAAGTTCATTAAGAGTTGTTCTTGTCTCCGCTGACCAAACTTTCACCAGTGAATCAGACTTTTCATTATTAAATCCTATACCTTTGAGATCATTTTTCAAATTGGTAGGCATAAAAATATATTTGAGCATTCTTTTAAATATGTATTGCAAAGTTTTAATGCTCAACACTAAGTTTTCCTGATCAATACCAAATATTTTCTCCAGCTTGGTTCTTTCATCTTCTGTGAATATTTCTGCACTCTGAAGTTTTAACTTTGCAACTATACGACGAAGAAACTGTTCGAAACGTGTTTCATCTAACTGATTGATAACACCAACACCTTTGCTCAAACTAAAAAAAGAAATAAAAATTTGACATTGTATTAGAAGTTGGTTAAAGTGGATGATAAAAGTGCAGTAACTTGCAAATAATTTAATGATATACCTTGGCGATATCTTTATCCAATTGCATTCCATTGCATCAAACTAAAAATTAAAATAATTTCGCAGAAAAGTTATTGTTTTTATAAAATAAACAGAAAATAAGCATAAAACTACAAGTTTTTATACAACTTTGTTTTGACTTTTTGATTGAATTGAAAATGTCACATTGTCACGTCTTGTTTGTCTGTCAAATAATGATAAAATGTTGCTATTGTATAAAATATTAATTCCCTTTTTGCATTTTTGTTTCCAGATCAGGAAAAGTTTTCAAAAAATGTTATGAAAACGTTAGTTTTTATACTCTTTCATAGTTTCTTTAGAAATGATATGATTATTTTTCACAAAATCCTTATTCAATCTGTTATTTTCTACCGTACCGTATACCGGTTCTTTTATTCCGATACGGTACCGATTAGCGGTACGTCTCTAGCGTAAAAAAAAACTTTGACATTTTATAAAATGTTGGTCTTCTGAAGTTCTGACGCAAGTGTGGTGTATGATGTCGTGGAATTAAAAAGGTTATAAAATACAATGGCTTTAAAAGTAAATCGAGTACCTGAAAACATTGATTTTCCAAAAGAAGAGGAGAAAATTCTGAGCTTTTGGAAAGAAATCGATGCATTTCAAAGTTGTTTGAAGCAGTCAAAAAACAAACCAAGGTAAGGTTACAATTTCCGCGAAATTTTATATATTTTTAAAATAAATTGTGTCTAATAGTATTTTAAAACTATGTGCTTTATTTAATGCTACTTTTTAGGGTATTTTGAATATCTAAATGTCGCCACTCAACTTATTTATCATATCATTTTTAAACGCACCATACGGCGATCTTATTTCCTGCAGCATGAAACAGGAATATCTCACGTTAAATACCTCAATTTTCATTTTTAATAGAATAAGATTATTAAATTCATGTATTAAGATCAAAGCAAGTCGCTGGTATAAAATGTTTTCTAAATATGTACATAATCCAATAGGATTTTAACTAAAATATTTCAGACACCTATATTAAATACAGTAGCAATATAGTTAAAGTTAACCTGGGCTTTGTGTAGCCATTGGCATGATTTAAAAATGACTTTTCAGTAGTTACTGCACTACTTCATGTTTATATTCTAGTTAGACTTGTTAGATAGCCAAGAACATGAACTACAAAACTTTTTCCATGGGGTGAAATGAGTGCGAAATTTTCAGAAATGGTGTAATAAAATTTATCCATTCTCAATTACTAAGTTCTGTTTATAAACAGAACATGATGAAACATTTACAATATGTTTCATCATCTCTATTACAGGAGTTTATTTATAAACATTGATGAGACATTGACTACAACATGTGGCAATCCTAATTTGAAGGAAGAGCACATTAAACAGCACATAATAATACATATTGTAATTTAAAGGACTCATCTCACATAATTTGCAATATATAGGATTGAACAGGCCACATTAGGTGAAACTGTGTAGAATGTCATCTATTGATACTTTCACCACTTTCAAATCAAATCAAATCACTTAAATGCATCCATAGTGTACAGTGTGTATAGTGTACACTTTCTATTTTCATAGGCATATCAGCCAAATCTATGAAACTACTATAATTTACTTCATAGGTCTTATAATGTATATTACCTGTAACTATAACTGACCTAATTAGAATAGGGATGATGACGGGGTGATTCAAAATCTATTTAGTCTGTCAATTACATAGTTAAAAAATATCAGACACATATTTTTATATTTTGTCAAAAAAGATAACAGTACTTACTACTTAGATAAAAACGAATCAAAGTTTAGGAGTGTAGGCAAATACGTCATTTCTATAAAAGGTACCTAGAAATGACGTCACGCAATATTTAAAATCGATATATTTTCGAAAGTATTTGTTAAATAAAAAATGCGCCTAATGTTTTAAAATAATCTACAAGACAAACATTTAAATAAAAATTAGTTATCTACTCTATTGGCAAAATTGGAATAATAAAGCATTTTGTTTGAAAATTTTCAGGTATTCGTTTTTCGACGGGCCACCTTTTGCAACTGGACTTCCACATTATGGTCACATCCTTGCAGGAACCATTAAAGATGTTGTCACCAGATATGCGCACCAACAGGTACTTATATGATTTTAATTACCTTTGTAAATACTCTGAGAGAAATCTTCAATTTAAGCTAGACAGTAAAGAAATTAATAATTGTAACAAAAATATTTCTTTTACAGGGATTTCATGTTGAAAGGCGATTTGGTTGGGATTGTCATGGACTACCTGTAGAGTTTGAAATCGACAAAAAATTGGGCATCAAAGGTCCTGAAGATGTCGAGAAAATGGGCATTGACAAATACAATGCTGAATGTCGTAAAATTGTTATGACATATGCTGAGGATTGGGAAAAAATCATAGGTCGCATGGGTCGCTGGATCGGTGAGTTGGTCCACCACCACTGAAATACGCTAAATAAATGTGTGAATTAGATGTAATGGCAGTAACTGAATAATATTCGTTTTGTCCGTTTCAGATTTCAAGAATGATTATAAGACCCTTTACCCATGGTACATGGAGTCTATCTGGTGGGTATTCAAAGAGCTGTACAACAAAGGCATGGTGTATCAAGGTGTTAAAGTAATGCCTTACTCCACAGCCTGTTCCACTCCTCTGTCTAACTTTGAGTCTGGACAGAACTATAAGGATGTTGTAGATCCTGCAGTTGTAGTTTCATTCCCTACAGCTGAAGGGTTCTCACTGCTAGCTTGGACCACCACTCCATGGACACTCCCCAGCAACATAACTCTCTGTGTCAACCCTAAACTGATCTATGTTAAAGTTAAAGAGAAGAGCACTGGAAATTGTTATGTTCTCCAAGAGAACAGATTCCCTGTTGTTTTCAAAAATGTCGAAGATTTTGATGTTCTTGAGAAGTTTCCTGGAGAAAAGCTTAGAGGAATTAAGTATACACCTATTTTTGATTACTTTGTTGGTCGATGCCCTAAGGCCTTCCAAGTGCTGGTTGATTCATATGTTACAGATGACTCTGGTACTGGTATTGTCCATCAAGCACCATACTTTGGTGAGGATGACTTTAGAGTTTGTCTAGCAGCTGGTATCATTACTAGGGATCAGGAAATTATATGTCCTGTTGATTCCAGTGGCAGGTTCATGGAACCTGTTAAAGACTTCTTAGGCCAGCACGTCAAGGATGCTGACAAAAATATTATTGCTAATCTGAAGGCGCGTAACAGGCTCATCCAAGTAGGTCAAATTAAGCATAGTTACCCCTTCTGTTGGCGGTCTGAAACTCCTCTTATTTACAAGGCGGTACCTTCTTGGTTCGTTAGAGTCGAACAAATGAACCAGGAACTTTTGAAGTCGTGTGAGGCGACCTATTGGGTGCCAGAATATGTGAAAGAGAAGAGGTTTAGAAATTGGCTGAAAGAAGCTCGTGACTGGGCCATTAGTCGTAATAGGTACTGGGGCACACCGATTCCTTTATGGATTTCAAGCGATAGACAGGAAGTGGTGTGTGTAGGTAGCATTGCTGAGTTAGAAGCTTTGACTGGTAAAGAGGTAAAAGACTTGCATAGGGAAAGCATTGATCATTTGGAGATTCCATCGTCTCGTCCCGGGCATCCACCGCTAAAAAGGGTATCTGAAGTTTTTGATTGTTGGTTTGAATCGGGTTCTATGCCTTACGCACAATTCCACTATCCGTTCGAGAACAAGAAGGAGTTCGAAGACATTTTCCCAGCAAATTTCATTGCCGAGGGTATTGACCAAACGAGAGGCTGGTTTTATACCCTTATTGTTTTATCCACCGCTCTCTTTAAGAAACCACCCTTTAAAAACTTGATTGCAAATGGTTTAGTGTTGGCCGCCGATGGTCAAAAGATGTCGAAGAGAAAGAAGAACTATCCTGATCCTCTAGACGTAGTTAACAAGTATGGAGCTGACGCGTTGAGGCTTTATCTTGTTAATTCGCCTGTGGTTAAAGCAGAGAATCTAAGATTCAAAGAAGAGGGTGTCCGGGACATTATTAAAGACGTGTTTTTGCCCTGGTATAATGCTTTTAGGTTTTTAATGCAAAATGTTGAAAGGATTGTCCAAGAAGACAAAATCGACTACAGGTTTAATGAGAAGGCAGTAAGGGAAAACGTTATGGATAAGTGGATTACGTCATTTACGCAATCGCTAATCCAATTCGTGAAAAAGGAGATGGCGGCGTACAGATTGTACACCGTCGTGCCAAGGCTGACGAAATTTATCGATCACCTCACCAACTGGTACTTGAGAATGAACAGGAAGAGGTTGAAGGGAGAAAATGGAGTCAAGGATTGTCAGGTCGCCTTGGACACGTTGTTCGGTGTCTTATTCGACATGGTGCGAGTGATGGCTCCCTTCACACCTTTCCTCACAGAACTGATGTATAAGACATTGCGTCAACTTTTGCCTGGCAGCTCTCTTGAGAGTGTACACTTCAATATGATTTCAGAACCTAAGTTAGAATTGGTGGACACTGATATTGAAAGAGCTGTTCAAAGAATGCAGAGCGTGATCGAGTTGGGAAGAGTCGTGAGAGACAGAAAGACAGTACCGATCAAGTATCCTTTGCCGGAAATGATTGTCATTCACCGTGAATCCACTTATTTGGACGATGTCAAATCGTTAGAAAAATATGTCCTAGAAGAGTTGAATATCAAAAAATTGTACTTAACCAGTGACAAAGAAAAGTACGGTATTACGTTAAGAGCCGAGCCTGATCACAAAATTCTTGGGACAAGATTGAAAGGAGATTTCAAGGCTATCACTCAAGCTTTGAAGGCACTTGACAACCAGAAGTGCGAAAAACTGATAGCCGATGGGTTCATCGAATTATTGGGGCATCGCATTGATGTTTCTGAGGTGAGGATGATATTCCAGGCACAAGGCAACGACCAATACGAAGCGCACAGCGACAACGATGTTCTTATTCTTCTGAACGTTACTCCCGACCAGGACATGCTTGACGAAGGTTTTGCCAGGGAGATTATAAACAGAGTTCAGAAGTTACGGAAGAAAGCGCACTTAGTGCCTACGGACGACGTGAACATTTACTTCTCTGTTAATAAAGCCAGCGATATAGTGCGTATAATAAACTTGCATCGCGACTTCATAGAGTCCACAGTGAAGGGGCCCCTGATACCCATTGAACAGATCAAGCCATCCATGCCCGTTGTTATTGAGGAGACGCAAGAGCTCAAGGGTTCTCTGCTAAAACTGGTTATTACTTGGAGAAAGGAAGTGGAACTTCCAGCGAATCCGTGGGCGAATGTGGTTCTACAAGACCTTACACCTCGGTTTGGGGTTACAAGTAAGCAAGGTAGTGTTATTCTTAAGGATAAAAACAATAAGTTTATAAGCTTAGAGAACCTTTATAAAGAGATCAAAGTACTTTTTGGTCTGTATGGGTTGAAGTTTACGTTATGGTGTGATGGGGTGGAGGTAAAAGACACGACAAATCTAAACTCTAAGACATTGGTTGCCTCCGTAAACAAACCGAAAGATTTCGAGTCTAAAAGCAGTCCATTCTGCAAATTTGTTAACATCGCAAATGGTATTAAATCTGCTACTTTGTTCTTAGAAAATCCTGTAGGCAAGCCCACTTTGAACCAGGATGATGCAGTGAAATTCGTTTCGGAATATTTGGGAATTAAAACGAGTGATGTCGACAAGAAATTATTGAAATAATTTGTTTTTAAAGACTGTATGCTTAGTCCAACGTCGTATACATTGTACCTTATACCTCACTAACTGCCACACTCAGAGTTATTTAATGCTTACTTAAACTATTCTTTAGTAACAATTTTGTATGTAAAACAATTGCTAAGGACTGGGTTAAGTAACCATTAAATGACTCTGAGTGCGCGAGTTATAAGACATTCTTGTTAATGCCAACAATTGAAAGTATTTATATTGTAGTGCATGCATACTGTTATATTGTACCTATGACCTATATACTTCGTTTATTTAAGTGTGTAGGTTGTTTTAATGAGCTTGGTTTGCTATGCATTATTGTCATATTGTCAATGCTTATTGCAATCCCAATTTAATAATTTCAGTCTCCATTTTTTCAAGTCAAGAATACTAACTGTTCAATTACCTTTATTTATTGTATGGTTTGGTGAGAAGCCGTCCCATCTGTGCAGCCTCAGGGCAAAGCATAAGTCTTCAGAGTTTTAGCTGTGCTAACATCCTCATAATCATTTTAATCTATGATGACACAAACTTGTTTTAATATTAATAAATTATTGCTGAACTCTAGTCCTTCTTTTATTATTTAGTATTAACATAACCCCGTAGAAGTTTATCCAATCTTGCAGTCTAATATTAAGTTTCTTTACTCTTTATAATAAGTATATTTTCAGTATATTTTCACTAAACGACACAACATTATCAATATCAATACAATCTCTAGAATATGTCATCTAAAAAACAAAGAAATAGAAATAAAACAATAACTATGAGTTAAACTTTATTTTAAATGTTTTCTTCATAAATAAAACAAACTAAGCATTGAACATTGTTCATTCAACTATAATATTGTAACAGGTGCGTGATACAACTCATTTCATACGTGGTTGTCTAGAAGATAGTGGGGATTTCGTACGTATGCTAGAAGCGAAGCGATACGAAGCACTCCCTGTAAGGTTTGCGCGATTAGTGTTCTACTTTATTCGTGTACATATGATTGCTAATTGATGCAATTGTACAAGTACACTCGACTCGACAACTAGTACACGAGGCGTATTGTCATAGCTAGCAAAGATTACCTGTGTACGTATAACCTTTCCATTATATACAGATGTTCATAACGTTACATTTAAGACAATAATTGACTTGTACATGTCACAGTAAAACGCTTCTCTTGCATACCGCTTTTATTGTGCGAATTTAAACCATAAAGCCTAAACTTGGTAACTTATTTTAATTGAATTTGATATTTATCATAATTATGTAATGTAGCTCGTTAAACAATTATGTTCGATAGATATAACTTTGGTGTTCTGTTCATTAACCTAAACAATATTACAAATAGTTAACCAAAGAAAAACAACGAAACCAATGTCTTTTATTTCACTCAGAATAGGGTTCCATTTAAACGAAATTGTTATATTTAGTCAACGGATTTAATAATATGACTAACATCAATATTATGTATTATTTGCTATTAGGATTACTGCTAACGGGTTAGTACGATACATGGGACCGTGTTATGTAGCTAGATTTTACTAATTCAACTATAAATAATTTGAAAATATACATAAAATAAGATTTAAGTTTACAATAGTATCTGTTAGTATATTGGAAATTGCTATAATTTGTTTAGTAAGTATATCACTGAATGTATCACAAGCGCAGTTTAGATATAGAACACATTGCAGGCTATACAGAGTCTAAGATAATTTTGTTATTTCCCTCACTACAAACGTATAATAATACTGTTAAAATAAAGCACAGGAAAGTACACAAAATATATTTGATATTTATAATTTTATTGCTTCGTTTAGAAATGCTTTCATGGAACAAAATATTGCTTTAAAAATAACATGAACATATTATATAATCTCGAATACATCACATAGAATACATAGATATAACAATATAATACTTACTACTAGAACATGAGGTGCCATATAAGGGGATTAAGTATAATAATGATATTACATGAAATACGCTGACCGACCGCCAATCGCACGCGCCACGAGATTAAATAGTAATAAACAAGTTACAGTAAGCCAACGACGATTTATACGAGATAGATTGATATATACCTATTCAATAAATTATATGTTATTATGCGTCAACAAGTTATATGCACTCGTATCATAAGCTAAATTGTTTAAAAGAGCTAAACTGTTATCTAGTAAAGGCTTCGACGTCGTCAATAGTCGGATTCATAAGTTAGCATCGAGTTAGTTATTGCACTTTACACTAAAATACAGCACATCATACAATATGTCACACTACCGTACTCCTAGCGCCGCGCGTACGCCACGTATAGCGCGCGGCTTAGGCCAGCCACTGCCGCCAGCCACCGCTAGCGAGTGCTAATAAATAAATTATATATTTATCTAGGACATGTTTATTAAGTTAAAAATAGCGAATATTTCACACTAGAAATAACTAAAGATTCATTAACATTTTAAATACATTATAAGATACAACATCGCCTACTCAGTGACTAGTCTAACGGCGTACAATGATCATCATACTCGTAACATTTGAATAGCAACAACGATAAATAGGTACATCACAAGGGCTGTAAGGCTAGACGCGGTGCGCCGGACCACATTATGCTCTCTCCTGCGTCTCGCCATCCTACAACAAGACGGGGGTTAGTCCATACCTGCTTTCTTACGACTACCACTATATAGGGTGACTGGTAATAATTAGTGAACGATATTTAAACACGTGATTGTACTCATGATTATAAACAACTTTCCCAAAGAAACTTTTTTTGTATACTAATTAGTTTTATTTTTATCACAATCACAATAACAAAACAACTAAAATTAGCGCGCGAGCGTAAAGTCCCAAAATACCTATTAATCTCCCGATAACGCGGGCGGCTCGCTGCTAACAACTGATTATGGGAATATACGCGCGCGGGAAATTTTGTTGTCACTAATTATATTACCAGTCACCCTATATATGTACGAGGTACATATATGTATGTATAATATATGTTTGTAGTATACTACTGGTACTGACCGTGCATCGCAGTCACACAGACTTAATACTGCGGTTGATGAGGCAGCGGCGAGTCTCGCTCGGGTAGCTTCCGCACTTTCATGGTGCCGTCCGCGCCGCACGAGAATAGACGGCCAGCATTGTCTACAAAAACAATATGAGCATTATAAATACAATAATGTAAATTACTGATAAATAAAATAATGTAAGTGACTGCCTCGTTAGCCGGGCAAGGGGTCTCGGGTTCAATTCCCGGTTAGGGAGAAGTATTACTGTGCCCGGTATATGGCAATAGGCTCACCACCATTACATGGGACTTACAATATAAATTGTGAAAAGAGGGTACACCCACTTTACATAATTTATGTTGTACTGTGTACACACAGTAGCATTACGTGCCATAATGTGCACTTCTGCCTACCCTTTCGGGGATTAAAGGCGTAACGATGTAATGTAAATTAATGAGTTAATTGGAGTCACAGTTAATCTTACCGATATGTATTTGCGTAACACCCTGGCCAATGTGCTTGAAGAAGGAACTTCTGGCATGTTCTCCCGCGAACGTGTATAATAGTTGGTGAGTCGTCAATGAGAACACCTGCAATTTGAACGAGATTAGTCATATCACTATCAGATAAGTTATTTTGTAATACGGCTAAGCTAGCTTTTTATTACAAACAGTACCTTAGTAGGCCTAATTTGGTTTTTCACAAAAAGATAAAATCATTTCCTGTTCTATTACTTTACAGTGACCGCTTTATCTTATTCGTTACCAAAGCCTACCTTCTTTGTATATTGCAGGAATATAAGCCCACATTTGAACTATGTATAATTAAAAGTGTTTAGCGTGATACCTTAATATCCCCATCGGCAGCTCCGATGGCGTAGTAGTCCTCCCGGGGCGAGAGCGCGACGCACTTGATGGGCGCGTGGTGCGCGTGCAGGCGCTGGCGCACGGCGCGCGCGCGCAGGTCCCACACCAGCACGTCGCCGCGCCGCCCGCACGACACCAGCGCGCCCAGCGACCCCGCCCACGCCACGCACGCCGCGCCGCCCTCGTGGCACGTCCACGCTACGACACACACATCATTACACATTGCACATCCAGTTTATACGCTGCTATTCTAATGAACGTTTTTCGGGTGCTGGTTGTTCTGGTTGTAGCTGCTGGTTGTAGTTTTACGACATATCCAAGGCCACATAATACTACTATACAATATACCATTCTAAACAATAATATTTATATATTTATTAATTCTATTAATGCTTTAAAGACTGCTTTCATTACTTTTCGGTGTTCACAAGTAAATAGAAACCAAGAAGTAAATAAATAAACAGTATACTCACAAACCACTAAAGCTTTCTTAGTAGGCATCAGTGTGTCCCACACGGCTACGTTTTTACTCTCGGAGCTATGGCCAGCTGGAATATTTAAAACCAATGAGTATAATATTAACAAAGTAATATTAAAGAACATTTATTTTCTAGTTAAATAATATCTATTATTACCTGTAGCAACTAAACTGCAAGAACCGAGGAAAACGAAATCGCTAATTCCTTTACTGTGACACTGGTGAGTCTGGAAAAGAAAAACAAATGACAATACATTTCATTTCCATGCAATCATGATAACATTATCGTTTCTTTATTGTAATCCTCTTTTTTTGGATGGAGAAAATAATCAAATGACTTCTCCCGCCTTAGGCGAAGCGAGAGGGAGTGTCAGACTCTTACTGACTAAAAACAACCCCGTTCCTACTCCTGTTTTTGGAGCCGGAGCCCCGGTAACCCGCTAGGCATTCCGCAGCTCCGGTTATACTTACTGTAAAGTTGACATATTTGAATTCAGACTAAAGGATTCAAAATATTGACAAAGACAGAAGAAAATATTACAGATTAGACATCAGACATTAATATGGAAATACTATTTACATTATAGTAAAAACTTACAAAGAACGGTCTAGGCGAGGCATGAGGATGTCCAGCTTGATGCGGTGCGGGATGCAGTTGCCACATAGCCAGGTTTCCATCAGCGTCTGATGCTGCGAACTTGTTCCCGTAGTCGGAAAACCGTACTCTCGTCACCTTCGCGAACGCGCCGGGAGCTCGTGGAGACCAGACGCAGGATGGGTGACCCCACTCCCATAGTTGCACGGACCCGTCTGCTCCACCCGTTAGGTCTACAATTCGACATTTGTATTGTTATTGGGTACTTACTTAGGACTTAACGAAGAAGATTCTTACATAGAAATGGCTAATTTATCTTAATTGATTGTGCAAGCCTTGTTATATGATGGTATATGTGTAGCAATAATATTTCAAAATCATATTTTAATACCAATCTACTTACACAACGGTTGCGAAGGATGCGCTGCCATTCTTTTGATGTTGTCGATTTTGTGTTTCAGCACCTAAATATAACATTATTATTAAACAAAAATAATAAATATGTGATAATACAGAGAATAAATCAAGGTTAAACATATTAATAAGTTAGTAACATAGACAGATCATGCTTCGCTTAATTAATAAAACAAATGTGCAATAGACAACGCAACATACATTAGCAATAGACAGTTGGAACTTAACAAAAATAATTCGGAAACATCGACATCAACACATCTACTAAACGAACCTCTACAACGAAAAATAAAAAGTGGCCAGAACGTAAATAAAACCTCCTTGTTGAGAACAGCTGAAAATGAGAACGAATGGGGGGAAAACAAAGTGTCCTAATGTCTAGTGAAATGGAAAACCAAAAAAGAAATCATCATCGGAGAAGAAAATAATAATAACACCAAAAAATAAAACATCGAGCTAGAAATAAATCTTGGGGAGTGCGACCGCTGGCTAGGGGTGAACGAAAGTTGCAGTGGATTGGCTAGGGTTGTCACTGACCGGTTTCATGAGAAGCTTGGATCGATGCAGCACCAGCCGACAGTATTTCGGGTCGTGGCAACCCGGGAACTGTAGGCCCTTCACCTGTGATCAACACTCTGTTATACCGAACATACAATCATTCATACACTGAGACACAAAATGGCCACTTCTTAAGAACCACGTTCGTTTAAAATTAGCCTTTAGCTTAACGTACCTATAAGAAAACTTAAAATTAATTCCCACTTCCAATCGATATTTTTATACTGTCACATAGTAATCTCTGGAACTCCCGTCGGTATGGTTTTGAGGGAGTATAGAGAGATTAGAAAGGTAAGCGAGGGCGAAGCGCGAGGCGACACGAGACAATATACACGTACAGACACGCACACAATAACCACACCACCCTTATATAGATCCCAGCGCTTGTTTCATACTTACTGGGTGAATAAATGTTTTATATTTAACAAACTACAAAGTTCTTACAAAATTAAACAAATATATATATGAGCGATTACCGCACAATGTGATAATTAAACTAAACTATTTAAATACTAATTATTCATCGAATATTTTTATACTAAATGTCTAGTTAAGAAATAGTTTCTATTATTGCCATAAAAATACAATAATGTGGAGACAGGGCGTAACTACCATTGAGAATCTCCATAGAATCCAGTAGAATCTCCATCAATTTTTTGATATTATCATCATCATCAGATGTAAGGATCGTTTTTAGATCTGTACGCTTAATATGAGTTTGCTTTACGTTTAAAGTTATCGGCGCGGCGCTTTGATTGGCCAGCGCGAATAAACCAACTAATCAGATGGGCCGAACACGCTTTCGTTTCGATTTCAACTTGAAGGAAACTCGTACTAAGGGTACAGTTTCCACTACGTTTTAGTTGTTTCTAGAGTAAAAACGTTAGATTTAAATGCTATAAACATTGATCCACCCAGTAAATACCAGTGCATTAGTTATTACGTGCACGTACTGTAACTATATACGCTTCTAGGCCGGTCGGCACGCTGCTTGACCGCCGCTCCTGTTACATTACATTACGTTACTCGTTACTTGTATTAGTCCAGTCTGCAATATCTAGCCCCACTACTCAACTGTTAGTAGAAGAACTACAAGATTAGGTATTAATATAATAGTATTCTAATGTTATAAAGCTTTTCAACGTGTTAATATTAGCTGTTATGTTCTTATAAACTAATATTTTGCTTTTGGAGTTTAAAAGCACTTGGTAATAATATAGTAATTTCGGTTTATAGTTTCAAAATATTATCTACGAGTATTAAGCGTGGATATTAAACATTCATGTTTGTTGATTATGTCCGTTATCAATTGATAATGGACGCGTTATTTATAGATAGTTGTAAGTGTAATAAAATACTATCCGCATTATCAATGAGTTCATTAACAACTGTGTTTTATCTGTGATAGACTAAACAGATAAAAGTGTAATGCTGATATTGTATTACCAAAATCTTATTAATGAATCGTTATAATATGTACAATTGGCTAGTTTCCTCAGTCAAAAAGAAATTATTTTGACTTTTCAATACCTACAATATAATGTCCCAAAATAATCGTACTTTCATTAATTAATTTGACGATATACTTATTTTCTGAAATTTTCTAGCTACTTTTTGAGATATAAGTATGTATAAACATTTTAGACGTTATATATCACAACCTACAAAATTCATAGAAAAGGTATTGTTTTTTACATTTCGATAATAGTATTGAATTTGACTGGTTGGAAACTACCTTATTGTCACAACTGGTCAAAATGAGTATTTCCTTGATCAGATTTCAACTTCATTGTTCATACATATTATAGTATGTACCTCCATTTATGATTTATAATACGTACGATTAAGATTTTTGCTTGTCCCACTGATAGACAAAGGCCTCTTCTCACACGGAGAAGCAATGGTGACTTCAAACTATGTATTCCTTTACCACTTTCACGATAACGTACATTATATGATGGTATATTATATACCATTACCGATGATATATACCGTATATTATGAATTGTTTCCACAGGACAATGTGCTTTCGTGTTGACTGCATCTCCAGGCGATCATACGTGTGTATATTAATGGAATAAAGGTGGTGATATACTTACAACACTGGCACCTCGTCCCGTTTGGCTGGCCATGCCAACTGGCATTTGTGGCGCGTTGGGGTTCAGCGGTGAGCTGTTGCCAGTTCCCGGTACTGAACCGCTGTTGGGTCTGTGTAAAAATTTAAATGTTCATGAATTTTGCATACAGAATGGCGAGCACCTAGCTTCATTGACAGCCAGACTGACGAACAATTCAATTTGACGAGTTAAAAGTGCCTAATAAAGGATTAATTGAATAAATGCTTTGACTATGTGACTTTGACACTTTGTAACATTATATTTTTTATTGGATTAAGAGGGCATGGCGGTCTATACGTGGTCACAATTTTTCCTAATAAAAATATTTAATTCTATCAACCTACAGAGTTTATTAATAACCAAAATACGTAAGTACAGAATTACATTTACATAAACTAAAAAGTTATCATTTTATGTAACGGAAAGAGAGAAAAAATAGAATTAGGTGTATTAATGAAGAGGACATATTTGTTCGTTATATAACGTCTAAAAAGTTAACCAACTACTCTTCACAAACACATTAACGACATGAATAAGACCGCAGTACATACTTATCATGATGCTGTATGAGCAGGAAGCCGGTGTCAGGCAGTGCGGCCGGGTCGGCGGCGAGGGCCAGCAGGTCGAGCTCGCACTCGTCCTCGGCCCACCAGGCGCCGGCCCGCAGCAGCAGCGACACGTCCATCTCCTGCACCTCGCGGGCCGTCGCCACCGCCAGCAGGTACCCGCCCACCTGCGATGCACGAGAATGTTTAGGTTAAAAAATTTTAAAGGGAGGGGGATCATCCAATGACTTTTCCCGTCTTAGACGAGTCGATAAGGAGTGTTATGTCCGAATATTCAAACGCTACTCAATTTTAAGACGCTCTCAAAACTCGTTCTGGCCCTAAAATTACGGAGATATGACGATATTTAAGTACAACATAAAATTTAGTAGCATTTCAGTATTCGGGCGTTAGACTCTTACTGACTAAAGACCATCCTGTTCCTACTCTACTGTTCGAGCCAGAGCCCCGGTAAACTCGCTATGTAGTCATCGGAGGATACTGATAAGAAGTTTTACCGATAAATATAGATTATTGGCTTTGATTCGTTATTATTTCGTCCAAAATCCAAAACATTAAATTAAACAAAATTGAGTATGATAGAAAACACCCATCTGTAATCTGGAAAAGTTGAGGAATTTATTGTTTTAAAACTTAAAGTTAAAGTGAATTATAATGCCGTAGTATTACCTTATTGAGACAGAAGGCAGCAATGGAGTCCTGTTCCTTGTGTATGATGCGGACCGGGTTGTGCAGGTCGAGGTCGCGGTCTCGTTGCTGCGCGCCGCCCGCGCGGGACTCCGCCTCCGACTGGGAGCCCGCGCGGCGCCGGGAGAATACCGCGCGGATGAACAGGTCCTGGTACATTATTATATTGAAATTTTAGAACTTTTGCTTGAGCCATGGTAAGTTTTTTATGCATAATATGACATCATATTATAGATAGATATTCTTATTGTAACCCTACAATATTCTTACAGCCAAAATACCTATTTACTGCCATACTCAGTGTAATTTAATGGTTACTTAACCCCCTCTTTAGCAATTGTTTTCGATACAAAATCTTTACGTGCGGCAGTTAATCTCGTTTGTACAATAATTAAGAATGTATCAACCTCCATACATAGTAATTGGTGAATACTGAGCACATTGAGTGATGCATATTCTCACCTGGACCGGTTCTTGTCTCACGAGGAAGCTCCATAACCTTCGAGCAGGTGCCGCACTGAACAGCACCGAACTGAATGGAGTATTATGCTTTTCTAATAGACACCTGAAACAAGGAATATAATAATTATGTAAGGAATGGAGGCCCAATTCTCCCCTTTCCAATCCCCGATTCCCGAACAACCCTTAAATTCCTAACCCCCAAAAAGCCTGCAACGCACTTTTAACGCCTCTGGTGTTTCAAGTGTCCATGGGCGGCGGCGATTGCTTACCATCAGGTGATACGTCTGTTCATTTACCGGCGTGTTTCATAAAAAAAGAGTATGTTATTTTTCAAAAGTCTTTCATAAATATTATAACGATACTTGCCTGTACTTATTGATAGGTGGTCCTGTAGGCAATTGCTCTGGGAAGCAGCCGGGGATGTAGTCTGGGGGCGGCGGCCGGGACTCCAGTGTCTCCGTCAACTGTTGCTGCCACTGGTCCACGCGGCGCAGGGCTCCGTGTACCATCGGACTTGTTGTCGCCAGCTCTGTGTACACATTGTTACACATTTCATAGAAACTAGTGGTCGCCTAGTGGTTGAAATTCAACCATATACGATTTAATTTACAATACCACTTAACATACGTTCAAGGATAATTTTTATTTAACTCAAACTCAAACAAACTCTTTTATAATTAAAACTTTATTCATTACTATTGATTTTGACGTTTTGTCAAATACGATCAGATACTATGCATGTGTGTGTAATGTTTTATTTATTGATTTAATGTACTTTATAAGCATTATTTTTGAAAAATATTAGCGTTCTGCACTTCTCCTACACATAAACTATAAGTGTACCAAATTTTATGCTCCTACGTCCGCGCAATTTTCGTAAAAAGCGGTCCAAAGTTTTTGCATCACATATTAATATTATAGATATTAATGTAGTTAAAATATTTTCAATAGAATATCGATCTTATCTTCGTGCTGAAGAATCGTACGCGACGCATGTGATGTACTAGTGACGTGACCAATAAGAAAGAAAAAAGATAAACTTGTTTAAAAACATACATTATTTTTTTTCTTAGTTCTGGGTAAGAGTCGGATTAACGACCGAAATTAGTAGGCGATCCTTTCCCAAACATTTTCCGATAAACTAATATCAAAGTCGATTTCAATCCAAAGATTTAAAAAATAACCCTATCATCTAATATATAAAATCAATTTAAGTCCCATCCAGATCATTAACCTCTCGTATATAAGACAACAATAGAAAACACATTGTGTCTCGTGTGGAACCGCGTTCAGGCATACAAGGGTTAAACCACATACCTGACATCTCAATCCCGCACAGCTGTAAGAAGTTCTGCAACTTCTGCTGCGCCAGCCGCAGTACCGCGATACGCATCACCAACCACGAGTACGAGTCAGGGTCCGAATGCTCCGTGTTCGCTTGCTTGCGGCGTTTCTCGTTTCTGGGTTGATATAACATCACATAATCAAACATCATTTTAACCGATAAAATATTTAGATACTAAACTAGACTATAGTTCTGCAAAGCATATGTTACTTTTGCAAATCTACCATTAACTATTCAACTTAATCATCAAAACTACTGGATCGATTTTAATCATTTCTTCAATGAGTGACAAAGGCTATATATGATATACCCGTGCGAAGCCAGAGCGGGCCGCTATGTTCTTACATACAACATTTTAACGCACAGTTTTTCTGTAGTGTATTTAGTATCAGTATTGCACCCGTGCGAAACCGGGGCGGGTCGCTAGTTGAAATATAAACTTTAACCTACTTAATTTAAGACACAAACTTACTTGGTATTGCTAGTATCGAATATATCATCGTCGTCGGCTTCACTGCCGCTGTCGTCAACATCTTCACCGCCGGACTCTGCTGAGTCATAATCGTAGTTCTCCGGGTCTTGTTCTGCTGTAGGCTATAATTTAAAATAAACTTTATTGCTATGAGTGTTAAGGAATCAACTCCTTTACAGCGCAAATTAACATGTTTAGCCAATTAATGGGTATTATATATTATATGGGTATTATAATATTTTTGGACTGATTGAGGAGTGTGGTGGTGGATTCAAGTGTGGGAGAGCAATGCTTCGGCACGAATGTGCCGGCTCGACCGGAGTGATACCACGACCTCACAGAAATCGATGTGAAAAAACGCTTGCGTTGTGTTTTGTAGTGTAAGTGAGGTTATCGATGGCCCAATTACCCCCTTCCCGATCTTTCCAAACCCCGATTCTCCACCAACTCTTAAATCCTTAACCCCCAAAAGGCCAGCAACGCACTTGTAACGCCTCTGGTGTTTCAAGTGTCCATGGGCGGCGACGATTGCTTACCATCAGGTCATCCGTCTGTTTACCGTCTTATACCATAAAAAAGGAATAAACCGTGTAATGTAAAACTGATACGTCTAGTGAATTTTGGAAGCATAGTATTTTAGCGAGGTGAAACATTTACCTTAGTCAACAAGTAAGTGAGTATACTGCAGTGTGGCGGTACGAACTGTTCCCTGTATGTAGGCCGGCCTTCCTGGATGTTCTTGTGGGGGGCTGTCGGACCCAGGCCTAGCAGGCGCATGTTTAGGAGAGCGCGCTTCTCTCGCAGTGATGACCATACTGATGTGCCTTCTGGACGCTCCACTAGTTTTGGCTGCGAAAAAACAAGTCATTTATTATAAATTAAGTCTTGCGTTAGTGTAGTATTGCAGTATTGCAGTATTTTTTAACGACATTTTTTGTGTAAAGGTAAGACGGTTGATCTTGTAAATAGTAACGTCAAGTCGATCTTTACTTAATTACGCAAGACGCTAAAGGTATAATAGGACGCCGCACATGTTCATACTTGCACTCGTTCACGACTTTGCGCCAATGTCGTTGGTTATCTGTTGTTTGCTTGCTACTTTAATTGAACCGATTTTTATAAAAAACCTTAGGTTTCCTAATTAAGCATACATAAAGTAGTGTACAAAACCGACCTGCATGGAGGGCGCGGGCGCGGTGGTGAGCAGCCTGCGCACGCCGCCGCCGAAGAGCCGCGCGTGGTCCAGCGCGACGGGCGCGTGCGCCGTGAGCCGGTACAGCAGGTGCGCGTCGCGCGCCGCCGCCGCCCAGCCCAGCAGCGCCAGGTACACCGCGCAGAACGCCTCCGCCAGCAGGACGGCCAGACGGGGCGCGTCCTCTTCTTCTGCCGCGCGGAGGGCCAAGCCACGGAGGGCTGATACACCTGACATACAAACATACACGTTAAGTTGGAACTTGCTAAGATAAATTCTTCTTTTCGAGATGAAGAAGACAATTGTGAGATGTGTATGTGAAATTAAGGCTTGTAAAATCTACCAGAAAGAATCAGTACAAAAATAACACTAAATCATAGAGTGTACATGTCTTATGATTCATTCTTAATCCTATTAGATTCATTGCAAGAAACACTATTTCTCTTAAACTTTTTTTTTTTTTCAAGTAAACACGTCAATAATAAATGCAAATTTAATATGTCTTAAATAAGTAAAATGTTCATACCTGGCCATTTGTTCGGTGGAGTGGTGACGGTGAGCTCGTCCGTGGAATGACGTCTCTGCCGCAACAGGATTTGACTAGTACCCGGAGTTTCAGCTATGATACTGTCAAACACAAATAATGTACCATTAGTCATATAAGTATTATGTCAAATGTTAATTAGTAATATAAGTGGTTTGTGAATTCATAATCAACAATCATGGTATTGCAAAATTTAATGAAAAACATATAACGATTTCAATTTATTTTTATTAGGACGTGTTTTAAATTTATTTTCATTACCTTTTAATTTGAAATTCATTTAATTATCAAAAAGGTATATTAAAAATAATCATTAACAGAATCATGGCGGTCTTTGTAGGACCCAGCTAACACGAAAGTTTATAAACAAGACGTTTCTAACTCACCCATCATGATGATGTGCGTGTTTCAAGCTGAATGTATCGGAATCGCACAGACTCTGGTATATGCAGGCGGATAGCGCGACTGCCAGCTCTCGCAGCGTGTGTAGGATTCTCGTCGCCGACCCTCCTGGGATGCCCAGCTCGCCGATCGTGCCTAACATGTCGTGGGCTACCGACTGGAAGGGAAACACAGGTTAAGAATAAGCAAGAGGACTTAGTATGAGTTTGTTTTACGTTTAACGAGATAGAAACGAGAGCGCTTCCGGCGTTCTGATTAGTTGGTTCATTACCACCTACTAATCAGAATACCTAATGGAAATAACAGAGGAGTTTATTATTTTTAATAGTATAATGGCATTAGCAAATTGATCAATTTTCCATGTCTTATCTTAAACATTTAACATGAATGCCACAAAACTGTCCTGGGTATATGATAAAAGCTCTCTACTATTTCATTAAACTCTTGACGTGATTAGTAAGAGTTGGATATATATTCGCAGAAGTGGTGTTATGATGACTTTTCTTTGATACAGTATATGTTATCTAAATATCGTTTTGAATAACATTAGAAGTTTTCTATAAGGTGTAACAGTAATATTCCTGAAGGTTATTTCATAGCCTAGCAAGGAGATCAGCACGTCATCCACCTGATTGTCATAGTAGATTGCAAAATCTGTTACATGTACTACAAACTGTTTTTGTATAAATAAAGTTATTTATAAAACAAACCTGCAAATGGCGGACGGGATCAGCAACGACGGTGTTGTTGGTGGCGACGGCGGCGGCCAGCAGCGGCAGCGTGGTGGGGAAGGGCAGCGGGGACAGCAGCTGCTGGTGCTGCTTGTCCTGGCCCAGCTCCTGCAGCAGCAGCACCAGCTCCATGCGCACCGACGCCAGCCCGCCGCCGCCCGCGCCGTGCAGCGAGCAGTACGACAGCAGCGTGCGCAGCAGGGTCTCGTTGGCTATACAAATAGTATTTTGTATGTTACACGGTGTGAGTATAAATAGCTCTAAGAAAAATGTTTAAAGACAAATAGTACTTTGTATGTTACACGGTGTGGTGATAAAAAGACTGAACAAAAATTTTTAATTTCAAAATGTATAATATCATCTCTGAATAAACGCTAATCATTGTGGCTATTTATTTCATTCATTCAGATTCCAATTTCAATTCACAACGGAAGGCATATGAAACTTGTATTCAGCCTCATTTTTGATTGATGTCCTAAAGGTTATGTCAACTTTCATTAAGTAAAAAATCTATATTAGATTTTTGAAGGCCAAATGGGCACACAAATTAGCGTTCGATAATTGCCTTCATATTAACATATAGGTTATCAAATAACACTAATAAATGAAACTAAACCCTTAATTACGTTTACCTTTAAGCCACCTCTTCCTATTAAGAGCTCTCTGAACTTTAGCCTCAAAATCTGCCTTCTCTCGCACCAGTAGTTGGTGTAACGTGGGCCGCTCTGGTAGTGGAGCTAGTTCAGGCTCAGCACACAGTAGGGCTCCGCCCCCGCCACTGGAGCCCGCCGCCAGGTACCCGCAGAGACGACGCAACGCCTCCACTTCGCGCTCCAGCCAAATGTATAACTGGTAGCGTAGGTGACCACCTGACGAAAAAACTATTTGTTTTTAGCTGTTCATAGGAACTGAAGGGATTATTTTCATAACAAACTATAGTTGTAGACACTTATGATATTATAAGAATTAATGTACGTTAAAAATGTAGTACCTACTTTAACACGAATGAAACATTTAGCGCCTGTTTCACCACCTTCATATAAGTGCCCGATAAACTTATGTGACAGATAGTGCATACAAATTACGTTCTTAATTCAAAGTTATCTGATACATAGCGGATATCCAGACATTGTGAAACAAGACCTTAATAAATTATCTTATTTTGTAGTTACGAGTATAAGAAAGTGACAAACACCGACAACATACCGATTAATTTTATCGTCATAAATAAATAATATTTTAACTTACCATCAACTTCGAACCCAGTAGCCAAAGTACTAAGTTCCTCCATCAATATCTTCAAGCAAGCGACAAACTTCAGTTGTTGCGCCATAATGTCGACAGAGGGCGTCTCGTCCGCCCCCTTCTCTTTCTCAGAAGTTCCGTTCACTGTCGGCTCTTCTTTGTCTTCTTGTTTATCCATCTTCATCTCTAATGGAGGAGTGGAAGATCCTGATCCTTCCGAACTGAATAAAAATAACAAATTAATGTTAGTCAATTCGTATCAGATAGAAGTCCCGGTAAAATCGATCCAGCCATTTCAGAGATAAACCGGAACAAACAGACAGACAGATAAACAAAAATTGTCCAAAAAATAATTTTAAAATAATTATAAAATAATCGGTTATTTCAATATTACAAACAGACACTCCAATATTAGCCTAACCTAAATTACACAAGATAATTCCAAATCCAGACAATGGGTAAATAATAATAATAAAAAGAAGAATATTTATTGTATGAACCGTAAAATGATACTTACGGCCGCACCCAGAGACATTTAATGATTATTTAAGCTACATACTCCTAAATAAGGATTTTGTTCCGAAAACAATTGCTAAGTGCTGTGTTGCTCAATCACTCACCCCTTATCATCATCGTCGTCCCAGCTGAGTACGAGTTCGTCAGTCTTGTTCGTAGTGACCGGAGCCCCCCAGTCCACTTCTACTGCCGGCGCGCCCCAGTCCATGTTAGTCGGCTCCGCCTCTGCAGCCTCTGTTCAGGAAAGATTACATAATTAAGTACTTTTTTATGGGATGGATAATAAGCAGACTGATCACGTGATTGTAAGCAATCAGCGTCGCCATTCAAACATCCGTAGTATCAGAGGAGTTAAAAGTGCGTTGCCAACCATGCAGGGTTAAAAGACAGCCAATTTCTTATTTCTATCAGGATGCCGTACCTAAAAGATGCATTAATACACACAAATAGAGCACATTGTGATCGTTTTAAGGTAAGCGTCCACATGCCCGCATCTTACGCATCGCATGCAACGGATTTTAGTTTGTCTTGTATAGAAACTCATACAACGGCGTCCACTGATCCGCATCGTACGGGCCGCTCATCGGTAATGGCTTCATGCGATGCGTAGCGATGATGTCACGCGGAATGCCGATGCCAAAAATCCAAGTGAAAGTGGCATCGGCAATCCGATTGCTGTCGATACAGTTGACGCGGTCTGCAAAATTAATCCGTTTAATGCGATCCGTGCGATGCGTACGATGCGGGCCTGTGGAAGTTTACCTTTAGGAGAATGAAAACATTAGATTAGTCCAATCGCAGGAGATATTATACTTCCCTTATTAAATAAAAATACAGAGTAGAAATAAATCAAAAGTAATAGAAAAAGAGAGACAGTTAAAAAGATAAAAGCAAACAACACAAAACATAAATCATCAGACGTACAAAGAGAGTTGAAGGTAGCGTACTTTTAGCTGGTAGGTCGACGAGCTGTCCGGTGTGTATGACGTCATCGATGTGTTGCGCGGGCGCCGGGGCGCGGGCGCGCTCGTCGCGCACTCTGGCGGGCAGCTTCGACAACACCTCCAGAGCTAGCGCAGGACAGCCTGCCTTGAAGTGGCCGTGCGCAGTTTGGAAGTATAAACGACGCTCCAGGCGGGTGATGCCTTCTTCCGCTTCTTGTTGGAGCAGGGCTAGAGTGCCACCCTGTTGGTAAAGTTATATTGTGGTTGATGGTTATGTTTCTGGCTTACAAAATTTTATGGTTTTTAGAAATATTAAGGATAGATAAAAAAACCTCGAAACATTTTGGTTCTGATTAATGACTCCAATTGTAACTTGACGAAGGATAAAGCCTTTATTCTTAAGGAAATCATAGCATAATAGATGATGCGAAGTTACATTCACATTAATTTATTTTCCTACAGAGAATCTAAAAAAGGTTAAAAATAAAAAAGTAATACTTTTAATAGACATTATACTTACCCCATCTCTCATTAATATGAATAGAATTAAAATATAAACATCACAAACCTGACTAGGCAAATTATGCCTCTTCAACCTGGGATGCGTTCGTAGATACACGTAGAAGTTGAACACACTAGGCATTGGTTCGTTGTCTCGGGCCGCGTGTAAACGGCCGGCGTTGCTTAGCAACGTGTCGAGGGCGTCGCCGTAACGTTTGAGTTCCCACAGCGCCATGGAACGGACGAATGGGTCGGGGTGAGCTCGTTCTAGATCTAATTCACCGTCTTCTGTTTCACCACTGCGTGAATAAAGTTTTATTTTTTATTATTGAGTCGCTATGGTGGATAAACTTTAGTGTGCGCCACTGTGAATAAATATTGATTTTTTTATTATTGAGTCAGTATGGTAAATAAAAAGGTTCGTGTGTCGAAAATTATGTTTCAATTGAAAGCTGTTTTTGATGTCGATGCTGTGACTTATGACAACTTGCACCGCACAATGTCCCATTACATCTTCAAATCTTGTCATAGAAGTGTCAGGTTTTATGTAGTAAAGCTTAATTTTCAAACGTTTTTTCTAGACACATTTTAGTCAAATTGTATATTTAGTCAGTTAGTAGTAATAGTTAGTTTAGATTTAGATTTCAGCCATGATCGTCCCACTGCAGGGCAAAGGCCTCCCTACCTTCCTTCCAATAGTTAGTTAGTAGTTATAATTGTATATTTAACCAAATTGTACAGCAAAGGGAATCTTCGCGATAAACAAAACTTCGTATAAGGAATTGCTGAACTTACCCCAATATTTCATCCATCAACAATTTCCTTAAGCTAGTCGGCAGAGGATTGTCTGCTTCGTACAAACGTGCTACTACCATTGCCAGTTGTAGATCTCCAAGTCTTGTGATTAGCACCTAAAAGAAACATTATTTTTCATAATTAGAATAGTTGTTATAACATTTTGACCTTAATAGGATTAAAGTTGCCAAGCTATTAACAACCTTATCTACATATACATAGAAGTTATAACAGTTTACCTCCAAAGCATCTTTGAGAGCACCTCCAAGTAAGAAGAAGGCGGCTGCGTGTTCAAATCGTTGTCTACCGAGTAACACGAATGCGTTCTTCAACGCTGCCTTACGCCAACGGTCTTCCGTGAAGTCGTTTGAGAAGAACTGAGAGAGATAAGAAGATATATGGTGATTATTAGGATCCAATATACAGTTTGAGGCCCTAATGTAATAATAACTTAGTATTAGGGACTTAAAGAATCCTAAAGCACCTTAAAAATAAATAGAAATATTTTCTCTGTTTAATTAATTTTTTTATGTCATAAAAGGCTACATTCCTGCAGCTCTGTACACTTTTAACTATTATTAAGAATATAAAAAGAATTTAAGATAAAATGCTGATTGAAGACATTAAGATTAACTTGTTTTAAATTAATTTATTTTCTCTGATTTATTTGATTAGAACAAAGCGAAAATTAAACCATAAAATTAATTTTCAACTCACATTAGTCATCTTCTCATCCCTGCTAGATCGGAACAACCCCCACAACAGCATTCGTTTCTTCATAGCGAGGTAGTAGAGCGCGGCGTCCATGGGATCCTGTTTCTGCATGTACGCGGCACGGGCTAGCTTCTCCATGCAGGTGCGGAGCAACTCGCCGCGCACCCACCAACCCACACCTGTAAGTTAATAGTTGCATAGTGAATTTGTAATCTTGTAGTAGTAATCTACTATTTTTTTTAAAACGTTGCCCCACGTTGGGTATTTATCCTGTGTCGTGGGTGCGTTTACAAACATATAATTTCACATGCATATGACACCCAGACCCAAAACAACAATCTGGATCACAGAAAGAGTTGTTCCGTGCGGGAATCGAACCCGCGACACGTTGCACGGCAGCCAGTTGCCCAGCCACCGCGCCAACCGTGCAGTATAATGAGAGACATACTAAATTATTTAGAATATACAGCGATGTATTCGAAAAGAAGCGTCTTTAGATTGCAACTGTTCAAGGATGATCAACTAGTTTCAAGTCACGAACGGGGCTCATATTCGTGCGGCCGTGATCAAAGTGATGCTGCTAGTAACTTGTTGAGGTTTATGAACGCAACACAATATCATAATGCACCTTTGTGAAGTATTTTTAATCTATGGTTTTTTCTCTCTTCCCTTCTTTGTTTTTCGTTATCGTTATAATGGAAGCTACGCATTTTTGTTAATTATTTTCTTATTATAATATTATTTCAGTAAAACCAATCTTTAGACTTTTATTTCAACAGTTCTAGTAGTAGTCTTACTATATAAAAAATCAAAGAATAGTTAAAGACTTACCAAGTTCCCTCATAGTAGACCATTTAGGCTGTCCCTTAGTGTACCCAGGTATTAGAGCCAGGAGTTGTTCGTGTGTCTCCGAGTGGAAGGCCCAGACCAGGTTGCAGGTACCGACGCCATTGCGCTGTAAGTTGGCGCGCTGGGCGAGGGGTAAGCAGCGGAGAAGGTAGCCGTAGTGCTTCATAGCCAGGAGGAAACGGAGACCGCAGTCGTCGAGGGAGTCTAATAAAAGAGGTAAATGTAATTAAGTAATTTTCAGTGGCGTTTGTGGTACAAAAGTTATGCTTAATTACACCAATTTTTAGCTACGGCTCAATACAGAACCCTACCCTAGAATTATCAATATTTCGTAAAAAAAGTCAATAAAGCCGGTTTAGCTGAATATCAACATTATTCGGTTGATCGACGATTCAATGATCGAACTTTTGGCTTAGTAGCTAACACTTTTACAAACATGAAACAAGCCGAGGTGTCTTATTACACCACATTTGGTATTAAAAAAACACTATCAATACAATAGATTTTTAGTCTTTATTCCACTTATACATTCTTTTCTTCTATTCTACATATTGAAAAAATAGTTTAATTATACTTTTCCACATGTACCTGGCAAGACCTCCTGTCCAGTCGCCTGCGCAACGTCGACGCGTGCGCTAGTAGCCAGTCGCTCTGCGAAGTCCGCGTCGCAAGTAGACACGGTGTCCGCTAACGCTAGCAGATGCATTTGGTCCAACGAACTCAGGCCCGGCAGGTGCGTGTGTGTGAGGAGGCGGGAGAGGATGCGACCTGGGAAAGAATATCAGAAATGATTATTTGACTCGGATAAGCATAGTAAACGGAGTATTATTTTATTTGTTCACTGGTGCTGAATAGTAAGAATGAAAGAAATAAGATAGAAGAATCATTTATTCGATGAACACTCACAAAATACCTAAAGTACGAAAAAAAACTGTCTAATGTGTTAATGCCGCTGCGCTGATTGCATCAGGTAATCCGTTTAAAAGTTTGTTCTTCCAAAAAAGTGACAATTTGACAATATTTGTAGCATCGAGTTAATGGCTTGAAAAGTAACTTTTTATAGATGAAAATTACCGAAATCCCATGTGAAAATATTTGTAAGATATGTGATTTAGATTTGTGAAAAATTACACTTATGTACACTTAGGCAGCTCCACCTATTTACTTCTTCGGAAGAAACATAGTCTTTCTACAGATGAAATAATACCTAGCAAAAAAAAAAAAATAAGATTGTCTGAAATCTCACCTTGTCTCGGTCCGAAGTGTGACAGAGGCTGTCGTTCAGGCATAGAGGGTCGTCTGTCAACTCCCTCGTCATCACCCAGCAACAGAGCGTCGAGGTCATCGTCCGTATCCTGTATTGTACCTTCGAATAATTCGTTATAGTCCTGTGAACAAATAAAATTCAATATTTCAATAGTTGTACTATAAGGATTGGCCGCGGAAAGGTCTGCACAGAGAGGAGTGGAAGGAGGGTAAGGAGGCCTCTCAGTGGGAGGATCACGGCTGAAAATTATATTTCAATAAAGTTTTTGAGTATTGAAGAAAGATTTGGATTTTTTGATTTCTAATAGGGGTTTATAAACAGTGAAAGAAGTACGAATGTCTGGTTCACAGGCCCCAACTACAAGGTCTAACTGTCGAACTTAGTCAGTGACCTTGTCGTGTAAAATGGTCTTTTTCTACGTCTACATTGTAAATAAAGGATCAGAAGATTCTGGAATTGACCAGAAGCCTATTTAAATTTTCACTAGTTAAAACACTAAGCAATTAGTTCTTTTCATAAAAGGTTCTTACGATGTAAATGTTAAGATGTATTTTACATTTAATATGCACATCTGCCTGCCGTAATTTCTGATTAATTTAAGAAAATGTTTAATCATATATACACATTAACAGCCTTACCTTAGCTTCTTGTATAGTGGACGGATGGTGTGGAGACTCCTTGTCAGCGACGAGTAGAGTCCACAGAGGCAGCGGCGGCACTGAGGTAATCTCGGCGTAGTCTAGCTGAACATCTTCCGTTATCTGTTGTAGTATACAAAACGTTAACATTCTCCAAAATTGATATTGGACTTTATTGCAGAAGGATAAGGTTGGAAGTCTATTGGTTGATAGATTGGAATAGGTTGAACAGCAGGATTGTCTGTGAATAGTTATACATACCACTATAGTTGCAGTTATATACCTACTAAACAAATCAATACATGTGTCCAAGATCATTAATTTTAAAAGTGTTGTAAAAGAAAAGGTAAGAGGAATAGATAAGGGACTACGTGTTATCAAAAGTTTCTTAAAAGTCTAAAGTCATTGCTAAGTATGTTTTTTTTAATTATCTACCTTTAATTCAAAGTGGTTGTAACTCATGGACGAGCAGTTTCATATAATGTTTTCTATTTATTAACAAACATCAACATTTAAAGGGAAATATAATACAGGGTGTGTGCGTGTATATTAAAGCTACAGTTACCTGTGCAACGCCATCTAGCGGCGAAGCGGCGCCGGCGGCGAACGAGACCGACAGCGTGCGCGACCGCGACCAACCGCGCTGCAACACGTGCGACATGCAACAGCGGCGCGACTTTTAATCGCAAGTGACGAGACAACAACGCGCCTACTCATCAAGGTAAGCAAAACCAGTTTATCATGGTCTCGCTTTGTAGTTCTTTTAGTACATTCAACGGTCTGTTTATACTGGTTATGCGTACCTTGATGTGTAGCCGAGTATGCAATGACCAGCGGCGAAGGGTTCACATTTACATACATACATCAATAGCCCGTAGACTATGGACCTCCTCTACAAAAGAGGGGTTTGCCATAATTTACACATTTGGCAAGGTGGTGGCAGTTTAAAAGGATATTTCCTTTTTTAGCACATTTTGACTGACTGGACAATATTCTGTACACACATATAAAGCGGACACAATATTGAAGTATAGACATAGAATGTTTTATTGGAAACTTTAAGATTTCCGCCAAAAATATGGCCTGTTCCACAGTGATGGGAGTATCATTACGTAACTAGCCATTATTCATAAAATGTACGATATTATTTGCCTTTTTAACACATTGAACGCCGTGGTGGTCACCGGTGACCGACGTTAGCGGAGGATTTGCGTTCAACAGTTTTCTATTGGCAGTCAAAGACTTAATCAATCTTAATACATATAAAAAAGCACATTTAAATGAGTTTTTAGAGTAGGTATCTTCTACAAATATTCTAGAATCGCCCTTCGCCTCTGAGAAATGAAAATGTTCCTATGGATTTAAAGTTAAACTAAAGCGATTGTCTCGTGAAAGATTAATCGCAAATGTGTGACAATGTTTGTCGACAATCCAAGTGGGATTTTATTCATGCCTCTAATGCTGATTGGTTATATTTGAACTACGTGTTTTTCTATTGAAATTGGTAATATCTCTAAGTGAAATTCTCTTCATTCATTCAAGTTCTACATTATTTCGATATAGTTATAGGTACTACTTTCAACTATCCTATTTTCTTATTGAAAATGTGATACTACGATAAATAATATCTATTGTTATGTATAGTAATAAACTTATAATTAAATACTTGCTTTAGTCATTTTAATCATATTCTCAATTCATCTTGCATTATTATTTACTTTTTTTATATTCGAACAAGTAACACAACATTGCAATACATACATAAATACATAGAAACACGACATTAAAACATTTATTTTATATATTTAAAACGTATTATAGTTAAATATAACACTCAATAGAAAGTGCACTTTATTACTTCGATTATAAAGCAGATATTAGTATATCATTCACGTTTCATTCGTTAAAATTATTAATTTATCATTCATTGGTTTTTGTTAAGAATGCATGTATTAATATTTTGAGTGTACATACATGATACAATACATAGAAACATTTCTTTTCTGTTAGAAAGTTACAATTACGTATTGAGTGCGAGTTATTATGTCAAAGTTATGACGTCATTCTTATTATGTTAGCATTTACGTTTACATTCAACAAATATAGCTAGTATTATGATTAAGAAATGGTTTAGAAATAATAAAATAAAATACCTGTCTGGATAAACTGTCTTCGTCACCCTGTGAACTGCGTCCGGTGTACGTACCGCCAATACATCTGATAGAAAATAAATCTTGTATGAAATGCAGGAGTTAAAACTAACGGCTAAAATAAGTATATAATTTATAGACAAAAGTTTGAAAATGATATACATATAATAATATAAACATGATATACATTTAAGATTTGATTGAAATATACATCGTTTTCATATGAAAAAAAAACTCTACTAGTTTCAAATCACTTTGGGACTTATATTCATAAGTAATGTGACCTTCTTTCAAAATGTAAATCGCAGACTTAAATTATTTTTTCTGTAACTTGCTATAATAGATAAAATATGAAAAATAGTCATTTAGAATCACTGTCTTTCCATAAATCAGTGAATAAGTAATACCAGTTTGTACAAAAACAATAATTACCTGACTAAATGAGCAAGTATGGCTTTAACCCATCGGATCTTGCCGCTGTTGAGTAACTCCATCAGTTGCTTGGGATGGTACTGAGGTAGCACCGGACAGGCCATCTGTGACGCTTCGAACAATCCGTAGTCTGGCATGTAGTCTAACAATGGCTGGGAAAATGAAATATCGCTTAGTAGTAGTAGGGTTTAAATTGCTTTGCAATCATTATTATTTTTGCGAGTGTTTTATTGTTTTATGAAAGAATTATATATAATCATAGTAGTAATTGAGATTATTCAGCTCTAGACGGTAATTATTTATGGTAAAACCCTTTTGACTAGTAATTTGAGGAGTATAATTTTACATATAATTTTAAAAATAATTCTCAATAACTATAGGGAAAAATCAGTTTATATATTTTCACACTGAAATAAATGTATCTAAAGTTTTTCTATTAGTAGTTGTTTAAAGGTAAGCGTCCACAGGACAAGCGTCCGCATTGTACGCATCGCACGCATGCGTACGGTGCGGGCGTGTGGTTGCTTACCTTAAATGTATGTATTTATTTACCTGAGGTTGATCCGGCTGTGTCTTGTTACGTCTCCTAGCGTCTCGCTCCAACAGTTGCAGGTTGATTGAGGACACGCGTTGGAGGTGCGGCGCCGATATACGCAGGTCTGAGTCACGGAGTGCGCGGGATTCACTGCCTTCTTCCAGTTCCTAAGTAAAAGTAATAAGAATATTAAGTAACCTTTATTATCACAGCCATAAGATATTCACTGCTGAACATAGGCCTCCCCAATGACTTCCAGTTTAAATAAGTAACCTAACTTCGTTAATTGCTTGCTGGATACTAGAATTTAAGAATCCAATGCAATCAAAACAATTTGAGGTCGCCACAAATTGTGCTGTTTTAGACGCCATACTATTACAATCTCCTTTCTTTGCGATAAAGATATGTGTGATGATAATAAGAAATATTTTATGATGAATTCAAAATTATTTCGAGGGCAGCATAATTATTACCACACAACATGTCTCGAACCAACTTTTTCGCCCCTTAACATCACCTAAACACCACAAAACCAGTTAAATTAACAATAAGGAAAAATAAACATACCTGTGTACCCATCATTCCGGACGCCGATTGTGGATTCTCAGGCTTCCATTGCGAATACACATGCATTTCCGAGTCCATACCTACGACGAGAATACCGTCTCTGACCCACGATATTTGCATGGGTAATGGTGGTAGACCATCAGCTGTCTTCAACTCAATACGTCGGAGTTGCATCCATCTGATCTCTTCGACGAATAGGGGTGCGGCCAACGATGACGCTTTGCGTAGTATTGGCCGGTTATTGCTTATTGATTCTTTCATGGCCTGGAAATATTTAGTTTTTTTTTATTTGCTGTTTTGGCAAAGAAGGAGGTGAATGATATGTTACTTTATACGGTGGTTTTACACTATAACTATACGAAAAACTAAACATCAGTGGTTCAACTTCAAAATGCACGTATGAATTACTTTTTTTTTGTACTCACTAAGGCTAATATTAACGAGAAATTATACGTATTAGTGATTCAACTTTAAAAAGTACGTAATATACATATTTACTTAGTAGATACTAATCTAAATACTCTTGGTGGGTATAACCAATTAGTATATGCGTAGTTTTTAGCTACTGGTGATAGATTTTTAACATTAGTTCTATTGTATAGAGCGCGTCAATATTCTTGTTTAAACTAGTAATAGTTGTATATCTATGATGTTACATAATCAAAAGCAAGAGTAACCGTATTTTTTTCCCGAAATTCTGCACAAGAATGACATCTTGATATTTTGTGTTCTTCAGTATTATTCGGAAATGCCTGTAAATGTTCTAATAATTTGAAATGAATTCGTTTCTGAATTGTCAACTGAATATCTTTTACTCTTTATATAAAAATTGAGTTATTATTAATTATGGCAAACGCATTGGATCTGTACAGTGTCGTCTTTTGTTGGTCATAAATAACAATATCCTGTTCAACAATATTACATGCGAAAATTCCCAAAATTATCCCAAGAATGTATAACATCAATATGAAATACTTAAATAATACCAAAACAAACCAACAAATATCGAATCTTACCTTCAAATTAGCCTGAGCGAGATCACTAGAAACCGGCGTGAACAACAACACTCTGGACCCGACAGCCACAGTAAGAATATGCGAGCCATCTTCCTTAGACACCCAGTCTAGCTGTACCAAGTGTTTCTGGGTCAACGGACAAGTATTGCCATTCTCCATGATACTCTTGCGAAGGGATTGTAAAGTGCTGAATGATGGTACGGCGAGTAATCCTGCCGATTTGCCCGTGTCACCTTCCCCGTTACGATTGTTTCGACTCTCGTCTGATGATAGCGTTTGGAGCACCTGGAAATAGTATTAATATTGATTTGATTGGTAAAATAAGTGGTTAATTTTAAGTGTAACGTTTTTTTGTATTAGTTCCTCCTAATAGGCTCACCCCCTATTACATGGGACTTACAACACAAATGGTGAAAAGTGGCATTACGTGCCGTAATGTGCACCTGCGTAGGCAGGGATGTAAGGGGTAGCCCTTCGAGGATAAAAGGCGTGACGATGTTTCTCTTAATACTTATACGATCACATCCAGTAGTTGTGAGGTTTTACTATCGAATTCGAATGTCTAAATTGTCTTTATGAGAAGGTTTCCCAAACAGAAATTTGTCTGGCCCAGTTAATCAAACCGGACACTCCTTACTCTACAATCGTGCTTGTAACCACTCAAGCAACTAGGTAAAAAACGTTTAACTTCAGAACCACGACTATCACAATACAAACTCAAACAAACAAATTCATACCTGATTCAACCGCTGCCTCTTCTGCACGAAGGAAGTATCATGTAGATAAGACAAGTCAATCTGTGTGTCTGTACAAAGTCCTACACGGGGTAGACTGACGTTCCTTAGAGGTATAGTATCTTCTAATAACCACTCTGCTCCTCCCGTACTTTCGCATTCGTAAACACAGACGCAAAGGTTCACGAAGCGAGCGTCCGTAGTACTAGTGGCGGCCCCGCCCTTCGGACGCGTGAACGAACGACCGCACTTGTATGCGCACGCAATACGACCTGAATACGCCGCGCTTATGTGGAGAGGTTGACCTGGAAATATAGATATTGTTCCTAATTTCTTGTCAATAATAAAGTATGTTATTAACTAAAAAAATCACGGTTACTGAGCAGTTACTGAGCAGTTGCAGCGTCTGTACACGCTGCATATTATAAAGAGTCCCCTCTGTGACTCGGAAACTAGTAGAGCTTTTCTCTATTAATTTACGTGACTAACTCACGTAAATTAATATGTGATTTTTAGTTATTTTATTATGTCTCACGATAGTTATTATAAAAGTATGTCATGTTAAAAAGACAAGGTCATCAGCAGTCCTTTGTAAAAAGAAGATAATAAATAAAAATGTTAAATGTAGGCGATTGATCTATTTACTCACCTTCCAGGTACCCAAACCTGGTTATTTACCTGGAATATCTATAGCCGACTCTTGGTCTTTGTTCATCATTTCCCATTCTTTCCACGTGTAGTCGAAATCTTCATCATCTCTTTTTGTTACGTGACATTTCCAGAATCTGGAATAAAAAGTTATACTTTAGTTTTCCACGTTAATTACAAGGAAGATATGTAGAAATAAGTCTTGAAGTATACTTTTTTTGGGAGTAGGGGTCAACCGGTATGAAAAAACACTTATGTTGCGTTTAGTCAGGTTACCGGAGTCCCAATCCCCCTAAATCGCAAACCCGTAACACTCAAATAGCAATGGACTTGTAACACCTCCACTATGAGATTCAAGTGTGTTGTTAGTCTTTTCTTGAAAGTTTCAATGTTCTCTTACCTCAAAGTGCTATCAGTGCAGGCGGTGGCCATGATGTAGGGCGCTAGACAGGCGGGGTATATGGAGGCCGAGCTCAGGTGCCCCGCCGCCGGGGTCGCGTGGATCACGTCCACTCCGTCCGGGAGGGACAGCGGGCATTCACATACCTGGAACATTCGAGTTGATGTAGTGTTTACACTGCTAAGTTGGTTTAGTAAAAGAGCTTAGCATACACGAGGATTTCATTTGGATTCCTACATGTATATTTTCTCAAAGTTTCTGGTTATAGCACTGTTTAAAAATGTACAAACTGAATGACTAACTCTCAAGTGGGGCCTAAAATAGCTTCATCATTTCAGAATTTGTAACCAGCTTTTTAGATAATATGAATGATTAACATAACAGCTTACCTTCTTGGTAGAAATAGAGATGTGTGAGTGTGCTATAGGGGGAGGGGGAGCGCGGTCGTTGTCCATAGACACGGAGTTCTTGCGAGATTCACCTTCGTCTTCCTGTACCAGGGCACTGTCGGGCACGTACATCATACTGTTCGTGAGGTCCTCTGCAAACAAAGTAAAAGTCAATTGTATTACTGTTTAAAAATTGATGACGGCTCATAATTAAAATGATTTCTACTGTTTCAGGTCACATAAAAGTTTACTATTCCAAGCTTATCCATCCGAGCAAGTGAGTTGACAAATTCTTATTCATTAGTATTTTCATAGTTGACAAAATGTCTATAACACATTGCAATCGTTTGCTATGATCAAATATAATTTCTACTCTACGTACCATTAGGATCAGCCTGCGAAGACACGGTCAGTCTCCACATATGCACGGTGGACCCTCCGTCAGTTCTCTCTAGCACCACGATGTAGAACGGTTCATTGAAGACGGCAGCTTTACGCAGATCCACTATAGCTTCCAACCCGGCTTCGGTTAACGTGTTCACTTCAGAGTTTTCTAGACCCGAGTCTGCGTGCTCTGGTTCTACTGATGTTCGTTCGCCTGCGGAAAAGAAAGTACAAAGTTATATAGTTTCGTTTTTTGGCGATACGAAATTTGGGGGTATGAAAATTTCTTAAATGGGAATCGTTTCAGCTAAATATAGTTTTGAAAAAGTGCCTTAGTAACGAGAGCGTGCTCTGATTGGTTGGTTTATTCGAGCTCGCCAATCAGACGGCCGGACGCGTTCTCGTTTCGATTACTTTAAACGTTAAGCTAACTCGTACCATAAGGGTACTGGTTTAATATCTATCTAGCCATACACACTACAGTGAATACCCAAGATCAAGAGACAACCATATTCGACATCGCAAATATAAGTTATCTACTCTTTCTGGTTAAAGTATTATTTTTATTTATATGTGTCTTTAAGGTTAAAACCTCACCCATTTCTGGGGAATTACGCCAAAGTTGCGGGCTTGTGGCCAAAGCAACTGTGGGGATGACTTAGGTGTAATCTATTAATCTATAGATAAAAACTTCCTGACTATTCTGCATGTGTTGAGTATGACTGCTTTCTGTAGAAGTGTGAATGTGAGGGGATGTAAATCAAGGGTTTTTAGGCTTGTGTGAAGCGTCTTGGGTATGACACCTGTACTGGATATTATAATAGGGATGGTCTTAACTGTGTGAACTTGCCATTGGGTTTTGAGCTCAATGGTCAAGTCTGTGTATTTAGCTAGTTTATTCGTGTGAGTGGAACTTAAGTTATGCGTGTTAGGGATTGCTATATCTATCAAATATACTATTTTATTTTTCTTATCGTGTAGTGTAATGTCAGGTCGGTTGTGGTGTATTGTTTTATCGGTTAGTATTGTTCTGTCCCAATACATTTTATAGTCAGGTGAGTTTAGAATGATTTGGGGTGTATATTTGTAATACGGTGTTTTTTCTGTAATGAGTTTATGCTTGTATGCGAGTGCTTGATGAATAATAGCTGCGACCTGATCGTGCCTATGCTTGTAGTCTGTTTGTGTGATGGATGAACATGCGCCTGTGATGTGTTGTATTGTTTCAGGTTGTCTGTGGCAGTGTCGGCAATGATCGCTGCCGAGTGTACTGTCGCGAACTATGTATTTCCTGTAGTTTTTTGTGTCTATAACTTGGTCTTGGATCGCTAACATAAAACCCTCTGTTTCTGGGAACAGCTCGCCTCGCTTTAACCACGCGTTTGACGCTATTTTGTCAACAATAGGGTTGGTTAAGTCGAGACGATGGCGGCCATGGAGCGATTTTTGTGTCCAAGTTTGTATCTTTTGCTGATTGCTTATTGTGGTCATTTGTTTGGTGTGGTCTGCTAAAGAGAGTGGTGTGTATGTGTCTGCCTGACAGACAGCTTTGTGAAGTGAGGAATGTTGTGAGCGATTGAAGAAGAATGTTCTGAGTCCTATAATCTGGTTGTTGTGAAGGTTTGTGATGTCGATGAGGCCTCTGCCTCCTTCAATTTTAGGCAGGGTCAGCCTCTGAATGCAAGCGCGAGGGTGATGTTTCCTATGCTTTGTCATTGTGGTGTTAATGATTCTTTGTAAGGTTGTGAGGTCTGTTTGAGTCCATCGTATTATACCAAAAGAGTAAGTTAAAATAGGGACAGCAAACGCATTGATTGCTTTGATTGTGTTTTTGGAATTAAGGTGTGTGTGCAGTATTTTATGTAGTCTGTTTCTGAAATTTTGTTGTAGTGTTGTTTTTGTATTTTTGTGATGAATTTCTGTTGATTGGTAGTAGCCTAAATATTTATACCCTTCATTAGGGTCTACGGGTTCTATTACTTCGTGATTCCTTAGTTCATATGATGTCGATTCTATTGTTCCTTTGATAACTGACTGGATTTTGCACTTGTCAATCCCGAATTCCATACATATGTCATTCGAGAATGTTTCTGTAACGTCAGCGAGGGTGTGTATATCGTTTAGTGTGCCTGCAAAAAGTTTGATGTCATCCATATACATCAGATGAGTAAGACCTGTGTGTAATGAATTATGTTTAATTTTGAATCCGGTACTATTTTTATTCAGCATGTTGGAGAGTGGGTTAAGGGCCAGACAAAACCACAAGGGACTCAGTGCATCACCTTGGAAGATGCCTCTTTTAATGGGAATAAATTCTGTTTCAGTGATTTGATTTTCATTGCGTATTTTTAATTTAGTAGTCCAAGACGGCATTATTTCTTCTAAGAATTTAATGATAGTAGGGTGAATTTTGTAATGTTTTAAAATGTAAATTAACCAAGAGTGTGGGACGGAGTCATAGGCTTTTTTATAATCCACATACATAGTATGTATGTCGCGTTTTTGTTTAATCGCTTGTTTGGATACGACAGCGTCGATGGTCAGTTGTTCTTTACAACCTTTACTGTTTTTTCGACACCCTTTCTGCTCTTCTGCTAGGATATTGTGTTCGTGTGTGTGTTTGTATATAGTTTCGCTAAGGCATGATGTGATGATTTTATATATGTTCTGTAGGCAAGTGATGGGTCGGTATTTGGCAGGATTCGCTGTGTCTGATGGGTCTTTTGCTAGCATGTATGTTGTGCCTTGTGTGATGTATGGTGGCATTGTGTTAGGTGATTGGATAAATGTGTTTATGTGTTTGAGTAGTAAAGTATGAGTGCATGTTAACTTCTTATACCAGAAGTTGTGAATATTATCTGATCCTGCCGTCTTCCAGTTGTGTGTCCTAGCTATAACTGTTTGCAAGAGTTGTAAACTAATCTGGTCAAATATCATTTCAGGTGTGTCTATCCATCTTTCTTTATCTTCCTCAATCCAAGTGTTTTGATGATGTGTGACTGGGTTAGCCCAAATATTAGACCAGAATGCGTGTAGTGATTCAGGAGTCGGTAGTGGTGTGTTATTTTCTTGTGAGCTGTTATTACGTTGGGTCAATTTTCTGTAAAAGAGTTTTTCATTGTTATAGAATTGTGTATTTTGTGTTTTTCTAGCTGTCGTCTCTTTATACCTTCTTAACCGGCTTGCTAGTGTGTTAAGTTTTTGCTTCAATGTGTCTAAAAAATGTGCAATGTCCGTGTTTTCTGTTTCGTGTTGTGTGTGTATTTTGTATATCTGTTTTATATTAGAAATGTGATTTTCTAGGGCTTGCGACCGGGCCCCGTTTGCATACTCAGTAAGTCTTCCTATGTTAGCTCTGAGCTCACTAATCCTACGTTGTAGCCGTTTTTGTCACCAGGGGACTCTTACTGATTGATTGCTGATAACATTGCTTTCTTTGATCCTGGCGCCGTTGAATTTGGCTATAGTGTATGCTGCGCAATAAATAGATGTCTGAAGAGTGTGAAAGTCTGTATCGGAAATTAGTATTTTTGGAAGTATGTGACCATTGAGATGTGTTGTAATAGCTGCTAGTTTTCTGGAAGATTTTAGTTTTGGAATATATGGTCTCGTTGTTGGGTCAGAGTCTTTGAATCTATTATAGTGTTCCATATACATCTGCTCTAATTGTTCAAGTATCTCAGGGGACAAATTTAAAGTAGTTTGAGCTATTGGTCGTGTATTTTGGTTATTGGTATTTGTTGACGTTGTTGGTTCGGTGTTACTGTCATTGATATTTAATGACGTCGGTTGGGATTGTATTGCCTGTGTTATGTCTGGTGTTGCATATTCCCTATTATCTGTGCTTACAGAAGCTAACTCCATCCGAACTTCTTCCCTAATCTGGTTTAGCCGGTCAACGGATAACAACTGATTATTGACAATGGATCTCCGCTGGTCGGATATTCTTTGTGCTGATAGATGTGCTATGGAAGGGCATTTTGAGGTAATATCTTGGTGTAACAGTGGTCTATATGTATAAGTCGGTTTCTAGGTTGGTCAAACGGTAGTAACTTCTCATAATAGCTTCGTTTAGGCTGTCTGTCCATCGCATTCTACGGGTTTGAGTGTTATCTGTGTTGGTTTGTGATATTGATGGGTGGGTTTGCAATAATAGTCTAACTTCTTCTTTAATGGTCTGAATTTCCTGCTCTGTTAGAAAGTTGCGCTGAACAATAGCGCGGCGCTGATCGCCTATTCGTTGCTTAGAGGCATTCATTTCGGGGAATTCTGCTGTAAAACGTGCGTGTAAAGGTGTCAGGTAAGTTCTGATGTTACTTTCAAGATCAGTGAGGATGAAGTAATGGCGCATGATGAAAATGTTCATTTGTTTCGTCCACGTTTTACGTGTGCGCCGACCACCTTGGGCGGGTGCAGTAACTTCGGCTGGGATAGCCTCCTGCACAACATCCCTGGCGGAGTGAAACGATAATGGGGATGAATTGGCTGAGCTTGATTGATGGTTGTTGAGGTATGATGCTGGTGATGAGGGTATGGATGAGAATAATGATGAAGTTGGTGAAGAACATGTTGACACTTGGTCATGTTGTGCTGCAACAGCTTGTGGCTGGGCAGCATGCGATACGGTGCCCTCCCCAGAGTACGAAGGGCAGCCCGGGCTGGAAGGCCCGGGGCGGGATTCTCCGTCGTTGTTAACTTCGGTACCCGCCTGGGGTATAACTCTACTTCTTAGACGCATCGCATGTAAATATATGGAGGGGTTTTGTAATGAGAGGGATGGCCAAGAGTAGATTAATCATTTTGAAAATTATAAGACAAGGGGAATAAAATAGACGTAGGGCACATTGGGAAAGTGACAAGGAGATTGGTTTAAGAAGATAATACATTTGGCCTGTGACTGGATCAAATGTATTAATGATTGGGACCGTTAGTTGGAAGGGTGTCGCCGAGGTGTTAGTGGCTGTTATATTTGTATCTCCTTTATAGGGTGGGTCTAGATGTTAGTGACCTAATTATAGTTCATGCCTTCCGTAAGCCCCCCCACCACGTCAAGGTGGCCCCTAAGGGGGGTTATTATTATTATTATTTTCAGCCGTGGTCGTCCCACTGCAGGGCAAAGGCCTCCCTACCCTCCTTGGTTAAAGTATGTTTACGAAAAAATCTCCAAGTATTTGATCTTTTTACCTCTTCGGCAATTTCTACTTAGGAAATGTCTAACCGTAATTTACTCTGTGATCTTCAATAACGTACCAGTAATAAGTTGTTCCTGGAAGACGTGCAGTAGCTGCGTATTATGCCAGTCGTGGGTGGCGTCCGCTATGGCGTGCAGTTGTATGATGGCGCCGGGCCGCGCCGTGGACTGCTGCGACACTATCTTTATACGGTCGTGGAGGGGAACTCCGCCGCCCTCCTCCAGGGTAGACTCCGATGACATCGACATTGTGTCGTGCTGTGGAACGCAACAGTTGATTATGCTGACAAGATTCATTATTTAAATCTTTTAATTACCACTATATCTGACATATTACAAAGTAATCTTAACATTGAATGACGGTCCAAATTTGAATAAATAGGAAGTTTTGGTAAAAACATACCAATATGACTAAAGTCAAAGATATTAAAATTTATTTATTTTATGAAAGTTACAGCTATATTAGTACACTAGGAAGAACATGAGTGAATGACATGTGATTGATAAAACGACATCGAAAACAAAAACTGCAGCACAAAACATCAACATGTACTTAACAATATGAGTATGAATGAAATGGATGATGGTACATATTTACCATTACATCTTTATGTCGCCTCTCCGACGTGGCTATCTCGGCCAGCAGAGTCCGCGCGTCGATCACAGCTTGGAACACTCGCAGGCTCTCGCCGTCACTCGCCACGAAACATGCTGATGGTGAATTTGATAGGTTGCCCAATGTCGTACTGAAATTAAATAAGAATATTAGTAAAGATCGTCTACAAAATAAAGTCTAATATTTCTTATTTATGAAATAAGAAGTTTATACAAGAAGAGCAAGAAGTTTATCAGACGCTGTAACCTCTCGCAATGTATTGCGCACTGGCATTCTAATGTTATAGTTTTAATTCAGGATTATATAATCCTCGAACGAGTGAATTAAAACAGTGACGTAGAAATACGTAATAGTAAACTATTTTAAACTATCGATCGAAATCAATGCAGGAATTGACGGTTGGTTTGTGAGTGTAACGAAAACAGTTAACTTGTAAACTTACAAACGGATTTCACCAAAACTATAAACAACAATATCGTTAAACCAAACCGTAACAAAACTCTAAACAAACCTCTTACTAAGTAAAACATAATACAAAACTTACCTCGGCAACAACGTAGGCAGCCAGGCAACATTGCTAAAAGCTGATAGATGAGGAGAGTTCACTCGCGCCAGTTCCGACACTCCGCCGGACTTGCCCAGCGGGCCCACGCACTCCACTCTCCACATGATCAGCTCGGAACATAGGCCGCCGGCCGCTGCGTCGTCGTCGTACTTGTGGTGATCTCTTTCACTATCTGTAGAGATTAGGAACATGGAATTAATATGGATGGTATGCTTTGTTTAGTGAATAGTTTTGGTTAAGCTATAATATATTAAACAAAGTGTCTCGAATCGTTGTGGCCCGGAGGTTTAAGACGTTCACTTCATGCATGAGTATGCGAAGTTCGAAACCTACCAACGGCAAGTACTAATGTGACTTTTTCCGTTATGAATTATATGTATTTTCTAAGATTATTTAATTTTAGACACCAATTTCAAACGGTGAAGGACACCATCGTGAGAAAACCTGGGCTTATAATTTCTAATTTCAACTAAGTTTGAAATCGCTAACCGGCATTGAGCAAGCGTGGTGATTAATGCTTAAACCTTCTCCATGTGAGAAGTGCCTTTGGTCAGCAGTGGCAACTTATAGGCTGTTGATGTTATGTGTGATGTGATGAAATATCAAATATAATTTAATAAATAAGGACCCTGTTTTCAGTGACGTACGTTTACGTAAGTACATTTACGACGGAACTTACCAGATATGTTATGATGGCTTGTAGTTAATAGTAGAGGTAATACTGGATGGCATGTAATGTCGTTTACTCTAAACCTATGGCCCGACGCTCTCGAAGCATGGCCTATTGATAGCACCTGCAATAAATATAAAAATATTATAGTCGTACTCTTAAACACTGTATGTAATGTACGCATATGAAATTAAGCTATGATGTCATATGAAAGTTTCAAAATCACGAAATTAAAAGCCTAGCTGAAGATTGTTTCCGTAGCTGCAGACTACCTAGTTGCTCCGGATCGGTAGGAACGAGTAAGAACGGGGTGGTTTTTAGTAAGAGTCTGATATTCCCTCTCACCTCGCTCAAGGTAGGGGAAATCATTGGACGAATATCCCCCTTAAAAAAGCTGAAGATTGTTTATAGGTACAACTGATGATTGTGATTCTGTCTAAAATATGTCTCATCTTATTTAGAAACAGTTCAAACGAAAGAAGTGTTAGTTATAATAAAACTAGCGGACGAAAATCGATATAGCAGTTAAAACATTTTAACTTAAAGTTATTAGAGTATCATATCCAAATAACTAAATTAAGTATAATGTTTAGCATTATGATTTTACCTGAGAAAACTTGGACTTATCGTCGAAGGTCAACTGCCACAGATTGAGGGTCCCGTTGGTGTGGTTGGTGACCATGGATATGACGGGCGCGGAGTCCAACACGTCCCCCTCCTGGTTCTCCCCTAGATCCTCGGTCGCCACACTCGTTTTCCTTTGCATTTCATTATTGTTCTCTTCTCGATTTCCTAAAATGATATTGACATCACTTTATTATAACTTTCGTGAGACACACTAAATTAATTATGTTATCAGTTCAGTAGCAGCGCGACAATCGCCGCGTCGTGTGTCGCGGAATGCAGCTCACGAATATAAGCGCCTCTAGAATGTCTTGAATCTAGTCGAGTTCCTCGTCAAACAGTTACGTGATAAAGAATGATATGTAAAGTTTGATAGCTACTAAATAAAATAATGTTTACCATGCTTATAAAACAGTACATTATAACAAACAGTAAAAGTTTTATTTAGTTTCACTTACCATTTTCCTGATTCTCATTTTGTTCTTCACCCTGCGGCCATTCCGCCTCTTCTTTTTCTTCTTGCACACTCGCTAGCGGTGTCGTCACTACTTCTGGTTGTTGTGGTCCCACTAAAATAGGTAAAAGATTTTTTATGTAAATAATAATATGTATATAGGACAAATAGAATTATGAAAGCATTATTTCCTAAATATTCTTATAACTTATTATAACAGAAATTAAACTGCTGTAAACATATACTTTAGTTACATGAAGATTTTATTTAGCAAATAAATCTATTGACGAAACGGACGTGTTGGTTCAAACAGACCAGTTAAATATGAGTTGAAACCATGACTTACGAAGAAAGATTTTTCAGGTTTTCACAAGTAAACAAAAATATAAGTGTATAACTTACTCGGCATAACAGGTTTAGTCCTGTGTCGTACATACAAGGGCTGCGCGGCGGCGTGGTACAGCGCGGCGGGGGTGCACATCGTGGTGGCGTCTCCCAGTGGGAAGGCTGACGGTATCCTCGCCGAGAACGATACCTGCGCCTGTCTGATTGCTCCGGCTTGTAACTCGTCTAGCCATTCGCATACCCTGTAATAATTTTGTTGTTAAACTTTGTTGGTAATTAAATAGTGGGCAATTTAATGAAGAATTTGTTGATCGAGTGAACTTCGTAGTGCCTCATTGTTATTATTATCATTTTTTATTTTAAAATAGCAACCCATAAACCCACTTCTCCCGCCTTGGGTGAGGCGAGAGAGGGTGTCAGGCTAACTGACAGAAAATAAAAACTCCTGCTTTTCGAGCTGGAGCCTGTCACCCGCTAGGTGGCGCGCAGCTCCGAAAAATGTATGACAATGTTCCAATTTAGTTTAAGATCCTTTTAAATTACATATTGTGTATATGTCTCAATATGTAAACCAATAAGGGGACTCCGGATCGAAACCAATAAATCAAAGATTAATTCAAGAGCTACTACTAATAACAAAAAAACAAAGCAAAAACCACTCACCATATAAGAAAGCTGCCATCAACAGGATGTATAGAGAACAGGAGATCAGGGCTTTGATGCCAGTCCCGTAATAACGACTCGATCTTCGCATCAAGTGAGTCGGGTAGATGTGTGCACGTGACGTCAGTGGCTATCGAGTTTATTGAGGTCGTATTCGAAAGACTCGGGTGACTATGGTTGCCGCTACCTGCATTTTAAATGGAGAATTAGATTTTGAATGCTATTGCTTTTGTTATAAAGTTTAGAATCCATTAAACTTGACAGATTTGCAAATTTATTATATCATTCTTCGCATCAAGTGAGTCGGGTAGATGTGTGCATGTGACGTCAGTGGCTATCGAGTTTATTGAGGTCGTATTCGAAAGACTCGGGTGACTATGGTTGCCGCTACCTGCATTTTAAATGAAGAATTAGATTTTGAACGCTATTGTATTTGTGATAAAGTTTAGAATCCATTACAGTTGACAGATTTAAAAAGTTATTATATGTCATTCTTCACATCAAGTGAGTCGGGTAGATGTGTGCACGTGACGTCAGTGGCTATCGAGTTTATCGAGGTCGTATTCGAAAGACTGGGGTGACTATGGTTGCCGCTACCTGGATTTTAAATGAAGAATTAGATTTTGAACGCTATTGTATTTGTGATAAAGTTTAGAATCCATTACAGTTGACAGATTTAAAAAGTTATTATATGTCATTCTTCACATCAAGTGAGTCGGGTAGATGTGTGCACGTGACGTCAGTGGCTATCGAGTTTATCGAGGTCGTATTCGAAAGACTGGGGTGACTATGGTTGCCGCTACCTGGATTTTAAATGAAATATTAGATTTTGAACGCTATTGATTAATTTGTTATAAAGTTTATAATCTATTACAGTTGACAAATTTGGAAAGTTATTATTATATGTCATTTTTCGCATCAAGTGAGTCGGGTAGATGTGTGCACGTGACGTCAGTGGCTATCGAGTTTATTGAGGTCGTATTCGAAAGACTCGGGTGACTATGGTTGCCGCTACCTGCATTTTAAATGAAGTATTAGATTTTGAACGTTATTGTATTTGTGATAAAGTTTATAATGCATTACAGTTGACAGATTTGGAAAGTTATTATTATATGTCATTTTTCGCATCAAGTGAGTCTGGTAGATGTGTGCACGTGACGTCAGTGGCTATCGAGTTTATTGAGGTCGTATTCGAAAGACTCGGGTGACTATGGTTGCCGCTACCTGGATTTTAAATGAAGAATTAGATTTTGAACGCTATTGTATTTGTTTTAAGGTTTATAATCCATTACAGTTGACAGATTTGGGAAGTACATATCTTTTTTTCGCGTCAAATGAGTCTGGTAGATCATGTGATGTCAGTCGCAATAAAGTTAATCCAGGTCGTATTCGAAAGAAATTAGAATTTGAACGCTATTGCTTTAGTTATAAAGCTGATAATGTATTAAAGTTGACAAATGTGAATATTTTTTTATATTTACTACAAGCTGCAGTAAAAGATTTCGAAATTGAAATCTAAGTAGATTAGGATAAATCAACGACACTCGTCTCCACTTATTAACAAAACAATCACACAAACAACACTTAAATATGTTGAAATATTTTCTTTTTTAAGACAGAGAAGTATACTGTAGATGATATTATTATAATAAATCGATTTGAAAAACACATATAGACCTTATGGCACAAACAATACGGTTGACTTTCGTATGTACTAAGTAGTTAAAGCATGCACCATCAATATTCCGTTACCTGGTTGTTCATCACTATTGCTGTTATCCTCGGATTGCATTTTAGTTAAATGTTGACTTGGACGTCTATGTCCTAAAGGCAGCGTGAAATAAATTAAGCAATATGGCGTCATAAATAAGCGAGCTTTACTTAAAATTATACTCAAAAGCTTCAATTATAATTACTAGTGGTCGCCTAGTGGTTGAAATTCAACCATATACGATTTAATTTACAATACCACTTAAAATACGTTCAAGGATAATTTTTATTTAACTCAAATTCAAACAAACTCTTTTATAAAACTCTATTCATATGAGACGTCAATATCATCGCAATGTCTATCGATTTTGACGTTTTGTCAAATACGATCAGATACTATGCATGTGTGTGTAATGTTTTATTTATTCATTTAATGTACTTTATAATCATTATTTTTGAAAAATATTAGCGTCCCGCACTTCTCCTACACATAAACTATAAGTGTACCAAATTCTATGCTCCTACGTCCGCGCAATTTTCGTAAAAAGCGGTCCAAAGTTTTTGCATCACGTATTAATATATAGATTATTACACTATCATGGTACTATAATGACTTCTCTCAAATACTACTGTTCTGAATACCCTTAGTATGAATTTGCTTTACGTTTTAAAGTAATCGAAGCGAGAGCGCGTTCGGCGCTCTGATTGGCTGGCCCGAATAAACCAACCAATCACAGTGCCGAACGCGTTTTCGTTTCCATTACTCTAAATGTAAAGTACTGGTAAACTTACTATAATATCACAATTACAATGGGAATATACGCTTTATTAATGTTCGAATAAGGTATACAATTGCTTAACGATATTACTTAGCACATTGAATCAAGTTAAGCTGTAACGCGCGATTACATAATGGAAGCATGGTTATCAAAGATTATGATATTTCTTCTCTAGATATAATGACATTTTATAGTAATTTAAACCTTATTTCAAAAGCGATAAGGTTTAAATTAACTTGACAGCAGATAACAATATTTTTGCTGGCCACAGAAGTATGTTTTAATAATATGTACAAATACTTACTTTCATGCTCTCCATCAGGATGCGCGGTGTGGTCTGATGCTGATCCTCCCTCGTCCGTTTCTTCTTTATCTAATATCTAGAAAATAATAATGTATGTTTGTAAAGTTACAAAAGTCTAGAAAATATTAATATATTATTTTTGTAAAGTGAAAACTGTTTTCATAGGCTGTTTGATTACTTTCAAGCCACAACCGGGGCTCATACAACTGTGGCTTGAAACTGATCGGACATTCTCGAAAAGTTTACGTTACGTAATAAAGCCGCATTCTATAAAGTCAAAGACAAAATTATTTAGTTCAATTAGACCAGGAATGCACTTTGGAACTTCATAGCAAATATAATAATATTAACAATGTCTGTCTGTCGGTCAGTCCTCTAGTGAAGCTATTTGCTCGTTCCAAAGTGTAGATTCCTATATTATTATTTATTCTAGAGTATTACTTTTTTAGTAAGATCATGTAGTATGGCTTCGGCTTGGCTGGTGAAGTGCATCTCCTTGTTGTGCAGCCAGTGCAGGATGAAGCGGCCGCCGCCTGCCAGTGAGGGTACCAGAGGAATATCCGTCTCCGCGTTTATCGAAGCTGCCAGGTGGAAGTGAAGACCTGGAGACGAAAAAGAATAATAAGAATAAGTGAAGTAATATTTTTAAACTCTGATAGCGATCGAAAGGTCCCAATAGGCTAGTTTCTTGCTTGTCAAATTCAATACTTTCTTCGAAACGGCAAATCTATATTTTCTAAGAATTTTGTATGAAATAGTGCGTTATGACGTCATCAATTTTTACGTCAAATAGCAGATTTATTTCTAGAAAATCAGTTACAAATTTAGAAAATTATGTAGATCATCAAATCTATGAACGAAAGTGTGATTATTTTTAATAATAATTTATTCTTGACTGAGAAGACTACCTAATTGCAACTATTGAGAATTAATTTTGGATCAGATTAAAAATTTACTATTCATATTCAAAATTTTCTGCTGACAATGATGTTTTGAGTTCGATTTCTGATTCCTGAGGCGGTTAACTGTTATTGGAATTTAGTTCCATGTGTTCGACTTTGAAGTTGAGTACAAAAATAATCAAAGATACGTGACAGTCACACGGTTTAATGTCGTAGTTTCTGGTTAACAATATTACCCATTAAAAGTTATATTGCTCATAAATATAAAGTCCCATAACAATGCATGCTAAGGTCACTCATGCATAAATAGATAATAATAGTATTCAGATGTCATTAGAGATTTTAGTATACCCTTTATTTACTTCCTAGTTGAAATTGAAGAAAATGTTACTATTTAATTCGCTCAAAAAGATCTTTTTTTTGCACATGCAAACACATCATTTTCAGATCTAGAACAAGTATCTAAGGATAGTATAATAATATATTTGCACAGCATTAGAACCCTCAACACTTCACGTAGTCAATCAAATAGCGTAGGGTGCCATGTTCACATGAGGCTAAACGACAGTAAATCATTGCGCGTCGAAAACTATGGGTTGGTGGAGATTAAAAAATTTTGATTCCATCTACTTGATTGAGATGTCTCTCCAACCAATCCATGGACCATGTAACTTCCAACCGACCGATCTGGTAATCATTGGGGAAAGCCTATGTTCAGTAGTAGAGGAGTTCCGCTGATATCATGCTCATGATGGTGATTATTGAACATGATACTTATTATAATCGATTATTTGAACCATACCTCCAGTGTAAGAAGTGACATGGTAAGGGTTGTGGAAGTCGTGTGCGCTGTAAGTGGACGGGAGCGTGGGTATGGGCGCGCCCGGCTGCTTCGACGACTGCGCCGTCCGTCGGATGTGGAAACATGTTCTGGAACAATTGATAATAATGTTAGGCGTGTTTTACTGCTATAAGGCAACAAAATGGCTATTGACCTCTCGTATAAGACATAAGAGAAAATATATTGTGTCTCGCGAGGATCTGCGTTCCTGGATACCAAGGGTTAAGGTAGTCGTGGGTTGTCTAAGGTCCCGAGGAAAATATTATCAGGTATTGTTTTTGCTTTTCGGAAACCGAATGATAAGAATCCGTGTTTCGTATGTCAATAGATTCGCTATGTAATGGGACTAATCAATTTAAAACATTAACAGCAACCAGTGAGTGTTACATTTAGTGTTTGTGCCACTGGTGATAATTGTGATGCAGATAATGTTCATATTCAACATTATTAACAGTCATTAACCAATTTCAAAATAAAAAAGCATAGATCATTAGAAGAATAAAACTGTAGTTTGCTTGTTTCATTGCTTTCTTTAAAAATAGATCTTATTTCCATTATTTAACAAGTTGACGAGCGTCCGTTAAAATATGTTCATATCGCGTGCAGCTGAAACTGTTCATGCGCGCCGCTCATAAATGTCTAGCAACGCGTGAATCATAAAGGAAAGTTTACAGTCAAGGCTGTTTTAATAATAAGATACGATATTTGGTTAGGATTAGTAACAACGGATAATTCTAACTAGTGACTAATCAGATTACGTAGACGCGTTGTTGTATTTTTTTTGTCTTTTTAAGCTGTACCACAATCTTGGTTAACAAATTATCTTATTATAATCCACATTAGTGTATAATAAATTGTTTAAGTAAGACGATACAGCGCAATACTTTTGCGATTGTCCTGGGAATTCAATACGGTAAAACGGGGTGAATAGAATTTGAGGGGTGAATAGATACAGAAGAGGGGTGAATAAATGTTGGGAAAATGTTCTTCATCAACATCTATTCACCCCATTCCTGTATCTATTCACCCCGTTTTACGGTAGTCTATTAGGATTCCTAGGGTTACAATTAGAACTAAATTAACTATCTATACATTGATTGTTACTTGTTATATAAACCTTAAATAAAATAATACACTAAAACGTACTTCATATGCTTCAAGCGCTGCATAAAGCGGTGTTTGTGTCGATGCGTAGCGCGCTGTCGCCGCGGCGGGGAGCGCGAGTGTGACGTCACGCAGCCGCCCCCCCACTCGTCCTCCGGCAGCAGAGTCTCCGCCCACACGCGGCAGATGTTGTCCACGCATGATGTTACTAACACGTTGCCTACGCTGCCTCTGTGGGGGAAGATGAAGAATGTGAATAATATAACAATAATACCAAAATATATCTGTTCCAATTAAGAAAAATAGTGTCTCTTTTACGGCTAAAATTAATAAATCCAAAACCCTTTGGTTTAATATCGATTTTTGAATAGAGTTTCTGACAACGAACTAGATACATCCAGAGATTTAGATGAATAATTTTGACCGATACGAGGGATATTTGTGTAAATTTATTACTATTAGATCTGATTGTGTTCATCAATGTAAAATGGCAAAAGAAGATGAATTCTCATTCATGATACAAGAGAGGATTTTCTAACAAAACTTGGACATAAACGTGAGAGGCTGTTCCTATAATACAATTAAGTCTTAACTATAAATTAATTATTAAAACAATTAGGTCGTATAGCACGTGCGTCCAATAAGTGCTATTTCATGTTCATAGCCTCGAAGAGATCTCTTAACAACTTTTAAATTACTTATACCATTAAGCTGAATGCACGCGCCACATGACCTTAAACAAGTTCCATGTTCATAAAAATTGTTGGAAATTATCATAAAACAAAGACGTACCAGTAACACTATTGATAATTCGAGATCAGATTATCTCTAAATATAAAAATCAATTACTGTTTGTTAGTCTCGCTAAAACTCGATAACGGCTGGACTGATTTGGCGCATTTTGGTCTCGAATTTTATACGGAAGACCAGGGAAGAACAAGTAGCTGTGGATTACACAGAGTGGCTTTGGGTCTGGATGTCATGTGTATGTTTGTAAACGCAACTACGACACAGAAGGAAATCCTAGTGTAGGGCAAACATTAAAAAAAAAGGAATAAATTAAAATAATCTTAGGACTGCTTTTTCAGTACATTATAAGGTTTCAAAACTTCAAAGAAGTTCTTTCTTTCCTTCTTTACCAAACCTAGTTAACATTACGATGACTACTTAATTTCTATAGGACATCTGGTGGCGCTGATTACTCCAAAAACGCATACTTACTTGGGCATATACTTGCTGGTTTTCCGCCATGACAGGTGCGTGACAGCGCGAGGATGGGCGACGTATATGAACGTGTAGTTCAGCTCCGGTGAAGAGTGTTCATTATGCGTCTGTGCTAGCACTGTAATAAAGAAATGTTAATGTTAAACCTAATATTGTAATTGGTCTTTAAAAATAGTAAGAGGATAATAAATTCTTAGATGTATGATATCTGATATGAGCTTTATGCGGTATGGAGAATTTGGATATATAATTATTGGTTTCATCTAATCAAACATGGTATCCGTGCAAATTATTGGTTTTCCTCATGCAAAGATGACTCAGTGGATAAACAAAATAACTATTCTGCAACAAGACTGCATAGCTGGTGCGGTAGCTGGGCAACCAGCTACTGCGTAACTTGTAGCGGGGTCGATTTCCGGCCGGAGCAATTTGTGTGATACAAAAATTGTTGTTTACGGTCTAGGTGTCAAGTGTATGTGAACTTGTATGTTTGTAAAAACACCCACGACACAGGAGAAAATCCTAATGTGGGGCTTTTTTTTAATAACCATATAGAAAAACATTTTCCTACAAGTCTCATCTGTATCTTGTGAGCAAACCATGAAGTACCTTACAGTTATTTCGGACAGACATAGTAAATATACCAAACGGAAATAATTCCAACACCTTACCTAAGCGTTACTGTGTCAAATATTACAACAAAAACACATGAATGCATATTGTATTGTTCCTTTGTAATAGTAAAATGATGTCACTGTCATTTTCCTGCCGAAGATTGCTTCTATAATTATCGCGTCATTTCAATGTCGTGCTATCAAATGCCGACTACGGGTAATGAGTGTTAAACTAGTTGGATAAATTAGATGAGGTACCTCCGTCATATAGTTTAGTTAAAGGGTTTTCATGGTTTCATTTATCATTTTATCACACCTTTGGGTAATAAGTAAATGTGTTTTTAAAACTTAGTAGTCGCTTTTGCATAAAAATTCCATATTTCTACATCGACAACGAAAGACCATGGCAGATCCTATATTTTTTAAAATTTACATAGATCCAGCAGAAAATGTTGCATTTTTGGTCACTTACTAGAATCCACACATCTTTTATGTCTTATCATTCCTATTGTATGGAGATCAGTGTTCACACTTATCTCGATTACAGCATTCCAATCAATTTTATTAACATAAATTATTATATATTAGATAACCGCAAATAAATGATATTATTAGTAACAGGTGTTTGATAAAATTTTAGTACCTATTATTTTATTTTAAACAATAAAATTCTGCTTACATCTCAATAATTAGAAGGATATAAATAACTTTATCAAGGCTATCTATTTGCAAAACTTATCAAAATCTGTACATCAGTTTTGTAGCATAAAAATATTGTGAAATTATTTAATGTCATAGGTGGGCAATCGAAAGATCAAAGTATGAAATAAACATGTTTTTATATTACCTTTGTTTTGGTACCAGATCTTGACGAGTCTGTCATTGATGCCAGATGTCGCGAACAGAACGCCATCTGGTGAGAACGCGAGGTGATGCGCCGGTGTGGCTGTGTGACATTGCCACACACATATCCACCCCTAGGACAAAACGAATATTATAAACCAAGTATACATAAAAATGTGGAGGATCAAGGGGGAGGCCTTTGTTCAGCAGTGGACGTCTCTCGGCTGATGATGATGATGATACATAAAAATACTTCAATGAAAGTTAGTTCCAATAGATCTCCTAATAGTATAGGTATTACTATCGTAGTAGGTACCTACAATGAAGTACTAAGCACCTTTACTTGCTATCGAAACAACAAAATTCAAAAGCAATAAAGTAGGTATTGGTTTGTACACATATTAACAGACTGATTACAATACATAACAACAGACACAAAAAACTTGACGTTGACTGATTTCAATTACGAAACATTTCAGCGATAAGTATCTTATAGATAAATTAAAATTTACGTTAAGATCGATTACGGACAGAGGCGGCTTCTTAGGCAAGCACCTTATAGATATTATTTCCCAAGTATTTCTTGGCGCCGCCGTCATTTTATGGGCAGCTAGATAAGCGCATCTCGTGGCGCCCATGTATATGTATAATCATCATCCGAAACACCAGAGAGAGGCGTTACAAGTGCGTTGCCGGCTTTTAAGGAGTAGGAATTCAAGTGTCGTTGGGGTGTCGAAGATTGGAATAATTGAGAAGGGGGTAATTGGGCCTCCGGTAACTTCATTCACAAAACGAAATACGACGCAAGCATTGTTTCACGTCGTTTTTCTGTGAGGCCGTGATATCACTCCGGTCGCGCCGGCCCATTCGTGCCGAAGCATGGCTCTCCCGCACCTTTGTAACCTTGTAGTAGCCTTAGGCACTGGCCTAGTTTGCTTTATTGATAATACGGCTCTGATTATAGGAACAGAATACTGTTCTAACAGATCATCAATGTTCTGTTATAACTAAGAGCAAATCATCAATGTAAAAACTAAAGACAGTTCCAAAAGTCATGGAAATAAAACTTCACGAATCTATTTGCATTTTAATTGCATCACGTAACTGGAAATAGTGCGGTCACCGAAATGAGAGCATTAAAGTAGGACGCAAACAAACGATCACGTTGCAAAGTTTAAAATTCAATGCATTCATAAATGACAATCTAGTTATACTAAACTTATATCTATTGGGCGCCATCATTGTATAACTACATATAATAGAATACTCCGCCCTGATTCTGTTCATGTTATCGGGATTAAGAATCTTTCAATATCTGTATACCAATCTCCATAATAGTTTTTGTACAAAACACATCCATATCTCATAACAATCAATGTAGCAGATAAGTACTTATTTAATCTTGCAATCTCATATTATCAATGAGCCGTATAAGCTCTGTGCTAGTTCGAAACAAAACGAGCAGACACGAGATGACCGCAAAGAGTAATAGGTTATAATAACAAGCGCTTAAGAACGTGTAAACATTTAAATGAATCGACTATAAAAGTGTAGTATAGTTTAATTGATCATTGTAGACAACTATACATAGTTAGCAGTATAATAGATAAACAAAACAATGATAACGGATGGAGTACATTGTTGTGTGTATCTTATCAGTGTATCGCAATCTGCGTTCTACTCACCGGTTCGTCTTCCTCCGGCTGCTTCGGCTTCTCATCCTTGTCACCACCTATCTGGAAGGTCACTCCTGAACTCGCTGAAAATATGAAAGGAATACTTTATATGCAGATATTTGACAATATTTGTATTACTATTTAGTTATATCCTAAAACGTCTGGCTAACTTGTAAGTCTATTCTTACAATTATGAATCTCAAAATTTATATAGCAAACAAATCCGTATTTGGGAACAGCAGAACGTAGAATGTCTGCAGTCCACCCAAGGGCTAAGCAATTAGCGAACTGCAAGAACTACTGCATTGCGTTGGTCGCATCTACAAAATCAATAAACCAGGTTTCCTATGTGTATTAGTGTGGACACTCAAATAATTGTTTTATACATAGATAAATCGATCGATATCGAATTCGTATCAGTTAATTTACTGATGAGAACAGGGACCTACTTGGCTAGTTATAATTCCCTGAAACAAAACACTGGCACGCCCCTACACTCTAGTCAATCGATTGTATTGTATTCGCGAAACTACATAGTTACTGCCTATTAACATCGTTATATAAATTATTTTTACTTCCAAAGCGTGAATTATAGCAAAGTTTATTTACTTCGCGTTCAGTATTCATACCTACTTCAAAACAGTTTTCTACAATTCCCAGACAATTACAACTCTAGGTCATACGAAATCACGATCATATCTGATTTGCAGATAAAGATGCGAGTAAGTAAAAAAGTTAATACTACTTGAAACAAAATGTCAAAAGATAAAACGAAATGACAACAATATTATCTTACGTTGACTGTCATCTTGATAGAGCGACGCTTGGTGCCACAATTGCAGTATCTTTCCGCCTGTAAGCAGTCGGGTACCCTCGAGATTCCATGACAGCGCGGTGATCGGTCCATCCGCCACCAACTTGCCGGTTTGCACCCACCGGTACTCCAGGCCCTGAACAGTCACATGTCGCGGTGAATTGAATAATGAATCCGAGTGCGAACACAGCTACACGATAGAGATTGGCCAATTGCATTCATATGGTCAATTGGCGCTTCGCCATCAATAATCGTCGAAGTTCAGGGACCTATTACGCAATAACGCAACATCGGAAAACCTCCCATTTCATTCGATAAATGTCCGAACTCAATGACGTAATGGTAATTCTAAACGCCATTAAGTTCGGCTCCGGACAATACATCGTTAATCAAACGTAATTTAATGAATCTCTTTTAATACGCATTTCGAGAGACAAGACAAATATTTAATGTCTCGTAATAACATTCTGCAAACGTTAATGGTTAATATTTTGTGATAGAAATGCTTCCAGATGGCCTTGGAAGCCACCTCGAGACTTTTTATACTAGAATGATATAAATTATAGGCGTAATAACATTGATATAGGCATCAATGCATAAATATAAAAGTTGGTTAGCCTCTGTTGGATTACTATTTACTGGAGTGTTATAATTAAACAACATCAATTAAAATGTCACATGAACTCATTGTCACTACCTAGAAGGCTGACATAAACAATGATAGTAAAGTATCTATGTATAGCACAATGCATATTATAATGTATCTGGTAATTCTTTCTGCTCCTCGTCTGCTAGTTAGACAATAAAATATATTAGCATTTGAATTACATGACTAATAACACAAACACTATTTTTGGTTTCATATGAATATTATCTTACATCTTAAGAGTTCACATTCACACTGTGAAAAAGGAAGCGAAAATACTTTGTACCAGATACCTCCTACTATGGAAATAAAATGTAAACCAAACATAATCTATTTTTAAAATTAGACATAGTAGGTACTCACATAAAGAATCAGATAAAGAATGTTGAATTAGGTATGTAAAAGGAACCATAATTATTTTTGTCATACTCAGATGTTTTAGTTATTTTCTAGGTATCCATTATATCCCATCCCATGACTATTTCTAGGTACAAAAATTCTAATGCAGTATCTACCTAATGCCTTCAGACATTGTATAAAGTGTGATTTCTATCACAAAAACACAAATAAACTTCCTTTGCCTTAACAGATATACAAACTAGATAAAGAGATTAATTCTAAGATAAAAATGGTTGAATTTTTCAAGAGAAACTGCAAATTCAGACTCAGGATAATAACCAAATACACACCTTAACTTAGTAATCTCTATTAATCTGCCATCATTTTATCATGTTTAACAATTTTGCAGTAACTACCATTATCAGGGATTTAACACATTCATTAAGGGTCATTTTTGTTTAACAATTGCTGATATGGGAAGTAAACAAATCAGTCAATCATGAAAATATTGATTCTTGAGTGCAATGGCAATGAGTACCAAAAATAGGTTACGAGAATTTTTATCAGAGATTTTGATAATTCATTTTAGAACTAAAAACAAAGTAATTTAAGTTCTCTTTTAGTTGTAATTTAACTTACATGAGTGGTAGCGGCTGTGTGTATCAGTGGTGTTGGTTCAAATATACAGACTTCAGCACCATAGGATGCAGCTATTTTTCCAGTATCAGTACTGCAGTCCAAAGAGCCAATGCGGACATAACCATGGATAGCTCCCGGTATAATCTGTACTCTTTCAAAGTTGGAGGCTAAGATCACTATGTTACATCCTGCTGCATATGCCTGTGGAAAAAGAAAATTATTTAAATATAGAATACACCATTTCCAGCAGATTAAAAATTCTTAAAAAAAAATAAGTTTCTAGTCATTTCCGCTTAATTTTTAAATTTGATTTTTAATTGATACCACACCAATAGATGTTTTATTTTTTAATGTTGCAATCAATTTGTTATGTTTTCCGCCTCAGGATGACTAGAGAAAAATGTAAGTATCTATTTCAAATAAACAGAATTTATTAAAGGACAATTCAAAGTGACATTACATTTGCCTTTTAATATTTATTTTCTACACTATAATGAGGTACAATTAAACACACACATACAACTTAAAGGTGTTTAATATCCAAACCATTTCTCAGTCTACCATACTTCTAAAAAAATAATATTAAAATTAATTTTAAAAGGTATTGAGATTATTTTTATAGATTACATAAGATCACAAGTAGATCCAACATACTTAACACCTAAAGTTTACTAAAAACTCTTTGTGTTGTACAAATGTTTACACCTTATGAAGAATAAGTAGTTCAATATTAATTTTAGCACATCTTCATAAATATTTACTTAACTGATTATCATCATGTATTGTCAGTGGAAAGATTCTGCCTTCATTCATTCATCTTAGCAAGACATCAGTAAGGACTACTGTGTTAACCACTAACTCCACAGTTATCAAAGTAATATTGTTATTTAAATAACTATAAATAACTGATGCAAATTAGCATTCAAGGAAACTCATTCCATTTGTATGTATCTCTGTAACTAATTCTAAGTAATGAGGCTGAATAGATTAATAAACAAAAGAAGATAATAGTATTTAACAACCAACGAAAATGTTATGCTTATCAAACTGGGCTAAATTAGATTTTCCTGTTAGGACCACCACTACTTAAGTACCACTTTAGGTGCACAGGATTCTAAGTCACGAGACTTGGCCTTCTACAATGACACGGACATTAATCATAGTACTTACTGTAAAAGGTATTCCTTCGACAGAACCAACAGCAAAACATTGATCTCCTGAATTACAGGCACCACTTAATACTTGGTGACAGTTCATAATGAACTAATAAAACAAAAAATATCTTCGCTATATCAATCCCAGATAACCCAACGTCACTGGTACGCCTTTACTAAAGTAATACATAATTAACAAAAGAAATAAATATACTAAACATTTCAAGATCTAATTATTTTTTAATAATTATCACGAATATTTCTCTGACACCTCACATCGAACGTGAGAGAATGACGTAGAGAAAGAAAGAGATAAAAAATCTTAGCTACGTTCCGAACATCTTACATATGATAGAATCAATAATCGTCAACAGTTTTACAGAAAACTGAAATAAGGTTTTTATGCAGATTTACGAATTCAAAATAAACAATGCAAGTGCGTAATTTTATGCACTGGGAAATGTGAAAGTGTTTATTTAGAATATCTTATTAAATTTAAGACTTCAACTAACTTTGCTTACATTTGGTTTTTGAACGAACTCTTCATCGCGTGCTATGTTACTAGGAAGAAAAATGTTTATCAAAATTTGCATGTTTATTTTAGTTTATAAACCAGTTTTATATCATTAAATATGATTGAAATTAGATTGCCTTAGTGCTCCTTATATTGATTTTTAAGATAATAACACTAAATGGAAAATCGATAATTTTATATTTTGGAATCTGGTGACAGATTGACAGCTGCTGGCTGATTGACAAATTTGACGTTACTTCCTACTGGAGAAGTATGAATGCCAACGCTTTATTCGTTGAATGAGCTGTTTTTGTGTATTGATCTGTTTAAAGAATCAAGGACGCATTGGACGATACCTTAATTGAAGGACGTTAATTCAAATAAACAGTGTGATAAAATTGTTACTTTGAAAATTGTGGTCGGACAATCCGGGGTGCAGAAATCAACATTACAGGTAAGTCAGTATAGCATGTATAAATCAATAATTACATTAGAATGTGGAATATGATAAATATAGAATGTATATAGATAAAATAAGGCTCAATTTTCAATACATGTTACATATTTGCTGTTATTATAGTATCAGTACTACTATCAGGGTTGACAAAATATCTGTTATACTTTTTTTATATGGTTGGTGTAGATACGGCACTATAGTCTTTCTACGGGGTGCCGATTTACTAATCAGTGTTTACATTGAAGCAATCAGTAGATACAGTGTACCAAAGTAGCATGATAAAGGGGTTTAGTCCCGATGAAGGTAAAACAATCTTAGTAATACTTTTTGTGTCATAATTAATATTTTTTTAACGGTTTTATTTAGCATGACCTGTTTGTTTGGGTCTAATTTAGTAATTGGCATTTAACCCCGTTCTTAATGTCCATTCAATCTGTAGTTTGATACACACTCTTTACACTAACAATTTTAACTTTACATAAAAAAAAACTTGTTACTAGAATAGGTAACATAGAATTTATTCTTAAAAGTTTTCTTCTCACTTCCATATTCAAATTCCTATTTGAAAATATCAGTAATTTTTTTTCAACATGTTACATAAGTTCTTGTTTGAAATATGAAAGAATGCTCCAATAAGATTGTGAGAATCTCACAAGATTGTGTTTGTAAACAACAATAGCCAGTTACATATTAGCTACAATAACTTTTTAAATAAACAGGCAACTAATACAATACAATTTAATCTATGATTAAGGTAAGCTATGAGTAATGCCAGTATCATAATTTACACAAAATAATTGTGTAAATTAATAACAAATTGCATTGATATGATAAGTGGGAATCCCTGCCCTCCATTTCCTGCCTTCCCGCTACACCATAAAAAAAACAAATGAAGTTTTATTTTCGACCAGACACTTGTTCCTAATTGAAACTAATAACTGGCTGTACAGATGTTCAAATCTAATTTACCATTGACCACTCAAAGCTCAGAAGATTTTGAACCTTACATCTCAAGAATTGATATGTATTTTTGAGAGTTTTCCCTTGAACTCATACATCATAGGTGCGCTGTATATGATGTCATGCGTTTATTTTTTCCATCATCTGCTGAGGTAATTGAGATAAAACCATGGAAGATTTAGCTTGTTGTGTAATTTTTTAAAATCTGTATTGTAGTCTAAAATTTTCATGGTAAATTAATTTTATAAAAGAAATTCAGGTTAGAAATTATTTTTATAATCTATGATATTATAAGGTATGTAATTATAACAGCAAATACATTTGAATTTATAGGAAAACATGCTGTTTTCTAAAATACCCTGATAATAATAGTTACGATAATAATAATATGTATGCCCCTATCAAACAAAATACTGATAGTATAATCAAACAAGTAATATAATTCACTACAATACATCAACATAATACCTAGAATGGTGACATTCAGAAAATGAGGTTTGTGTACTTTATAATGCTACAACTGTTCTCACGATGTTTTCAAACAAATCTTAAGTGTTTAAGTACTCTGATAATTCTAGACTTTTAACAACGTAATTAGGAATTCGGTTACGCCGCATCAATTTGCATGCGGATTGGTTTGACCCAGATAGCCGCGCGACGTTGTTTTGAAAAGTTGTCAGAGTATTAAATTAAATCAGAATAAGTAATTAGGACAATTTATCATAATTGACTTCGGAATTTTCGCAACCTCTTTATATGACAGCGTTAAATTACGCTATGGGGAGTAGGAAATCTATTAAATGTTGCTAGTTCAGTTATACGACGCTTATCTGTTATTCTGAGGCATAAATACTTAATACATTTTTCTTAGGTCATAGAACTCGCATATTAGAAAATACTTCTTACGTGTAAACCGTAGTGCCCAGTAAATAAAGCCCACTCTTCTCGAAAGAGCGTAGGTGTCGGGAAAGATGGCTTCGGGATTATTCAGTGGGCGTTTACGAGCTGAACGTAATCTATCCCACTTCTGCTTTAAGATAGAAAGTCCTCGTTTAAGACGTTTTTAGTATCAAACACGTGAATGATCATCATGTACAATTGTACATTCGGCCAAGTAATTTGGTATGTAGGTAAGAAAGTAAAAATTGATTCAGTACAGAGACAGTAACAATTGGTTGGGTTCTGAGTAAACAATAACTACTATCTCTGAACTTCATTTTATGGTATAAACCGGTAAACGGGGAGACGGATCACCTGATGGTAAGCCAATCGCCGCTGCCCATGGATACCCGAACCCGAAGCACCGGAGGCGTTACAAGTGCATTGCTGGCCTTTTGGGGGATAGAAATGTAAGGGTTGGTGGAGGTATCGGGGATTATGAAGATTGGGAAGGAATGTAATTGGGGCTCCGGGATCCTCACTCACACAACGCAAGCGTTGTTTCACGTCGGTTTTCTATGAGGCCGTGGTACTACACCGGTCGAGCCGACCCATTCGTACCACACTTAAATTAACTGAAGTTATATCAGTATTTATTTTCTTAACCGCTAATACTAATTAACTTGGCTTATAAAATAATTATATTTCCTGCTACAGATATCTAGCTATAAAGTTACGCTGCTAAACACTAGTCTGTTCAAAGCTTAACTCGGCCGGTTGAACATCCGCGCGTATAGATTAATTGAATTTAATTAACGAGTTGTTGAAACAACCACCACTAATCCATCACGTGTTTAATTTGTAAATAGATACTCTTAACAGCATTTCTGTGCTAAAATTTCAGTGTAAAAACCACCCTTATTGCTTATGAAATAAAGTCATATATCTGTACGTCGATAGATGCACATGACTTCATCTCAGTCTTAAATCGTTCTCCCACATAATCTTAGATCGTGCCTGGCCTCTGTGACTCTTAGTTCAACGTGGAAGTAATTAATTTAGTCGAATACAGTGCGGTTTGTCGGCAACGGGAATAAAGTATAATTACTTTATTGATAACCTACTAACCATTTAGGTTACTATCCTACAATCAGTTGAAAAATATCTTACGGCCGTTCGCATTAACATTATATTTACAAAATAGTGTATTTGTACCTATTTAATACAGCTCTCTTCAAACATATATCTTTAAACTTTTCTATTAACTAAATAAAAGATTAAAAGATAGTTTTAATAATAAAAATATAGGTCTGTATGTATTAGTGTACCATAATTGATTAATTGTTTTACACCTCGGCTCGAAGCCAATTTAATTAGTAGACAAAGGATAAAAAATACAACAGCAACGCTAAAACGTAAGTAGGACGGCCATGAGCATCTGATCTATATCTAGATTTTCATGAGTCATATAACTACGATTTTTATTCATTGAATACTAATCAAAATGCATTGTAAGTAACAGAACATGATCTTACATCTAAGAATCGATTAGGTACAATTATTATACCTAGTTAATGATGAAATATAAATAATAATCACTATAGAATTACTGAGTAACTACGACTGATTGCTTGCTACTGTACTGTACAGATAATATTAGTATCTAAAGCCAACTCACAAATGTTTCGGTTCTAATAAAGAATTAAATTAAACTGACTCTTCTATCTAAATAATATGAAGTTAAGTAGTTACCTAAAATTCCTGATCCGAAGCTGCAGACTACCTAGCGGGTTTACCGGGGCTCCGGCTCGAAAAGCAGGAGGAGGAACGGGGTGTTTTTTAGTCAGTAAGAGTCTGACACTCTCTCTAGCCTCGCACAAGGCGGAAGAAGTCATTGGATAATTTCACCCCTCACCAAAAGAGTACCTAAAATGAAACAGCTGACAGCGAGCACCATAATTCTTTCAATAAGAATAAACCCGGTAGTAAAGTGCAGCTACCTGCAATCTTATTGAAAAATCAATATGAGTTGGACTGGAAATAGCACCTCATCCCGCATCAGTTGGCCAAGTTTGAAAATTAACCAATAGTTGCAGAGTGCACTTAGAGACTGCCGCCAACGCGGGGGTCCGTCTATTTTAGTAACGCTCCCCCAGCCCGCTAGTCCCTCTCAATTAGCGCCTTGACTTCTCACAGAGCAAGCTTTTAAAAAATAATACCCTTTTTTTCAACTACCATACCAATAATGAATGTTTGTTCGAACGTTTTTTATCTTTGTTGACCATATGAACCGTTTAATGAGGTCGTAAACCCCGTAATTGTTTGTATTGAAACTGACGACGGGAAGTGGGAGCAATTAGGTATTCCCGACAAATGGGCGAATATTCAGCGTTCGCGAAAGAAATAGCACAGAACAAGCGACCGCTTAGTGGTATTTATAAAACCCATATCCGCTTTTTACATTTATCGTACGTTTTACCAGTTGCCCTCAAAATTCCGTTGATAAGATTTTTAAGTAAATGATAAAAAATCCTGTTATGTTGTTAACGCCGTGTATTTAAAACTAATTTAACCTTGACCTCAGCTTATTAGTATAACACAAATGTTTTTTGTTAAAATATATAAGAACTTGTCACGCAACTCTAATTATAATCCTACATTAATTACTACAATGTATCTGTTTATAAAAACAGATTAGGTATGTCGTCATGAAATTATTATAATCAATAAAATGCTCGCTATTAAGGTTCACAATTAATTATAACAGAAAAATTACTACTTTTGATTCACAACCATTACAAATGACATGCCGAGGACATCATTTGCTGGAAATTGTTCAGTTTACGACTTGGCTCATCAAAATACATTCTTAACCAGTAAATAATGTACTTATACTACACAATACCAATTTATTGATTGGATCAAATATGTAAGCATAATAATATACCAATATATACAACTGCCAACCGTGTCATGGTACTTACAGAACCCATAAAAGCCCAACCCTTGAAACGACAACACAAACATTATTATTCATTCAAGTCCCTACAAAAATTGGAAACCACATTTCGGGGCCGTTCACAAAATATTTTACCCTTGACAGTGACATCGAAATAGACAGAAATAACCCAACTGGAGAGTTTATCCACACATCGTCGATACGCTAGCCATTTCAACATTACATACCGACGTTAAAGGTGAACCGTTCAAAAAATTCCAAGTATTTTACAACTCCCTCGCTACCGAGGAAAATACCTTTACGGGAACGCTGAAATACTGATCGTTGCGATCGCGATATTCAGTACCCACTCTGTACTACATAACTCCTTTTACTTTTTTCTTTCTTTTTGTAATCTACCGACTTGGCTGTAAATTGTAAAGATGGATTTCTTCTATTAATGTTATTGAAAGTTTGTTTATAAGTCAGATAGATGTAGTAGATTCAGTTACATTGATGAATGTTTTTTCATACCTTTTCCAAGTTTCAACAATTAAAATACTCATGAAGGAGCCGCTGTATAGTTAATCCAATTCGGCTAATTTATAACTTCTCCCACCTTGGGCGAGGCGAGTGGGAGTGTCAGACTCTTATTGACTAAAAACCACCCCGTTCCTACTCCTGGTTTTCGAGCTGGAGCTCCGGTAAACCCGCTAGGTAGTCTGCAGCTCCGGATCAGGCATCAGCCCTACGGGGCCCTATCTGTGGTGGTCTGATGGCTAATCGAAATCGACTAGGATGATGATTATCAACGACGAAATAAACAATAACCAGATACTCAAACGGTTGTGCATACAATAAAGTTGTATAAAATCAATTTAGTATTTTTATTCATTTATATAATCCGGCCGCGGCTGTGTACTTTACTGGATGTGCCAATAAAAGCTTTATTGCCCTAACGCTCTTAACTATATGAGAAAGTTGAGAGGTCAGCCGGGACTCACATCTTGCTCGTTTGCTCGATCTTTAGCAGCTTAGGTCTTATCTAGAACATATACAATTTTATTTCTGCGTAATATATTTTCGTAAGCGTATCTTATCGCATAGTATTGTTTACTTTATTTCTGTAACAGTGATGTCTTCGTGAAATAATTTTATCAAAGAGTTTAATTAACGAATTATTTGTATGATTTTCATTTAGGCTTTGTTACATTAGATTTCTTTATCGTATGTTTACATGAAATACATATCTACCTACATAAGCCTTGTATCTAAATGAAAATTCTGTCTATACTTTATGCTCTGCCTATTTAGAACAAACATATCTGAATACCTTAGATAGAGCAATGCCAATCATAAATCACTAATAACCATTTCATATATTGGTACGTAGTGTACTTGTGTGTTACTATCCAATTACAAACACATGATGGACTGATATTGAACGACCGAACACGCCTGTGGTAAGATATTGCAGATGTCCGGGCCTTCCATTTTGCGGTCAACACTTACCAAAGGATTTATAGGCGTGTCCACCCTTTAATGTGATGTGAACTTTCAAGACACTTTTCACCCGACTTTATTTAAAGGGTTAAGAGAAAGACAGGAGTATAAAATACCCAATTTTTTGCAAGACTCGGGAATTATAAATAACATAAGTGGTTTCTAAAAATATAGGCCATAAATCGTACGCAAAACAGATCCAATGAGGTTCACAACCCCGTTTTGTGGTTGGTAACTAGCACTAAATTGTATGAGTCATACATTAGTTTCTGTTTGTACGTATGTAATCACTTAAAACATACATCCTACCCTACCTCACCTATACACACCTAATCCATTGTACACGAAATCAATGATACCTAATCATCAATCGATATGGATAACAAGATATCTCGTTTTCGATATAAGTACAGACATTGATGAATTAGAAAGCTTTCCTAAATAAATCATTATTGAATTCAAACAACCTATATTTGTTTTATGTTCGTCTATGTGTTAAGTATTACGTAGACTTTCGTTAATAATGTAAGGTGTTGTACCATAGGTCGACTGAATCGATTAGGGTAATTTGTTCAAAAACATATCAATACTGTTAGACGTAACATTACGCTTTTTATCCCCGAAGGGATAGGCAGAGGTTCACATACGACACGTTATGCTACTGTTCAATGTACATCCACTTTTTACCATTTGTGTTATAAGTCTCATGTAATAGGAGGTGAGCCTATTGCCATATACTGGGCACGATTCCAGACTCCGTGCTACTACTACTGAGAAAAGAAAAACCGAAATAAGCCCAGTAATACTTTGCTGTTTTCGTAATCCCGAGATACCTTGCCCGGCAGTCGCACTTGCGACCACTCGACCAATGAGGCAACACTGTTACGTTAGTCTTGGCTTAAAATCTGTTTCTATAAGTTTAATTACTAGGAAAGTGATAGGCTTACATACGAGAACTAAATTATTGAAGTCTAATAGTTGTGGTGTGATAAACAGGAAAAATAAACAATCCCACAAAAACATTTCATGTTAAATGTTGCCAAGACGAGACCATATAGCTCGCACTGTCAAAAAGTAATCAGATCCCGTGTAGAGCCAAGTTTCTAACCCTATACTTTTGAACTGGCGAGTCGGACGCACGGACTTTTTGCTATTCGTCATATGGGCTTGAGCTTAAAAATCTATTCAATCTTCTAAACTCTTTCCGTGCGGCCAACTCGCCAGTTCAAAAGTATAGGGTTAGAAACTTGGCTCTACACGGGATCTGATTACTTTTTGACAGTGCGAGCTATATGGTCTCGTCTTGGCAACATTTAACATGAAATGTTTTTGTGGGATTTCATTTCTTTTTGTAGGTTGCTTATGATAGAAAGATAAAATGAGCGACAAATTCACCTACTAAACTACTAAATTTATAAGAAAATTGGAAACGTAATCCTAATACTTTTTATCAATGAAAATTAAAACACTAGTATCTAAACCTTTACCTACTAAACTACTAACAATTAAATATTAGGCAAATGGTTTTTTTCTCCGCGATAGCAAACTTTTAAATCACCGAAATATTCCGAAAACTTTTCATTCAACGAGACAACCGTCAACGACGTCTGCCCTCGCGCGTCTGCCCGCGTTCGGGTGCCGCGCTCGCTGACGGGCCGATTATTTTTAGCTACTGCGCGGGGACGAGGGGGCAGGCGGCGGGCGTTGGCGCATACTATACTTACGATGCTTATGTTCAAAAGTATAGGTTGATTAATAAACACTTACCGAAGTGAAGTGTAGTAATATTATTCATATCTAAGTACTTATGGGTAGGATAATGTTTTGATTTGATGAAAAGTTTGTGTTCTATGTACTTGTGTATAATTTTCAGATCTCAAGCAGGAAATAGGGAATTAAGTTTCCCTATTTCAGATTTTTACCCTCCGCGGCCGCATTCAGACCTCTAGCGTCAAAAGTTGCGGAAGTCTCGAACAAACTTTCACCCCCTAGTTTAAGGGGTTGGGGGGTAAAAGTTCCAAGTTTTAGGATTTTTTTGTTGTTTGGGTACTAATACTAGCTTACATACCAAATTTCAGTTTTCTAGGACTTCAGGAAGTACCTTAAGAATTTTGATGATCATCAGTGAGTGAGTGAGTGAGTGACGAAATCGGGGTATTTTAGATATCAATAAAATCTAAAGTATAAGAGCTATGCAATTGAAACTTTAGAGGTTTATTAAGTCTACCACTGACATTATATCCTGAAAATTTTGTTTATCTGGTATAACCCAAACTCAAGTTATGAAGGTTCAAAAATACGACGAAGCGCTTCGAGAAAAGGTAGGTAGTGCCCTTGCGCTTCGCTTGGCTCGTCTTGGCGGGGGCACTACCGTGCCCCCAGATCATGGGTATAGCAAACGTGAATGAAACGTTATCAATTGAAATATGTAACAAACAATTAGAACCGATTGTTATCAGGAAACGTAAATACCATAAGGAACATTAAATGCTATGCTCATACAAAAAAAAAGTTAAGTAAAAATATAACGTTCCTTAAACACGTTAGTGCCGCATTGCGGGTAAGCCAAATCTTACCTTATCCGAGAAAAACTAAAATAGGTTAGATAACAACCCATTCCAGTTCCAGACACTACCTAACTCAAACTGAGATCTGAGTCATCGGATTTAAATCTATGTTACAAAAAGAACATCCACGATTTTACAATTTATGTAAGTTAACATCAAGCTTATTTATTTGTACAGAAATAAGCAGATTATCTTACAATGTACCTCTTATACCTGACATAATAGGACAAACTGCAACTATAATATCTAAAAGAAATTGTCTAGTTTGGCGATAGGCTCACCTATTACACTAGGATTCATAACATTACTGGTGAAAAGTGGGTGTACACGTACAGCACACCTATAAGTGCTCACTGCTGATCAACGGCCTCTTTTGACCGAAGGTTTGAGCAGCAATCACCACGCTTGCTTAAGTCGGTCTGGAGATTACATAATTGTGCTAATACATTGTATATGTAGACTTAGTGGACCTCTGCCTTTTTTTTTAAGAAAAATAAAAATGGCAGAAGCATTTCATGTAACCTTTGTCACCAGCTCAAACAAAAAGCAATGAAAACCTAACTGTCGTTATTAAATAATACGATAACGCTCGTATACGTAGTAATACAATATTGTTTTGCCAAATGCTAATAATATGTGCATCATATTATTTATCAACAGATACGTACTGTTGGATTGTAACTACACTACAATACAACCAGGGCTTCGTGTAAAGATAAATAACTATGTTTCCGTGTTTAGCAACGACACGTGCTATCTGCTTCATATGGTCTAATGTTCGCAACAACTAAGTCCTCGTCCCTTTACTCGAGTAGGGCAAAGTATTATTGGTTACTATTTTACTTTAAAATCTTTAAGCTTCGTGGGGCAATACACAAAATCAGCGAAGTGTACTAATACCCGCATTTGCTTACTCCTCCGGAAAAACAATAGGCGTGATATCATGTCATAATATTACAGCACATATCAAAGTACATAAACCCTCCGTATTTTTCCACTAAGTAGGTATTCATCTCGTGTAAAAGATCCCATGATACCCTTCTTACACGACATCTATTTCTAAGCACTCTAATGGTTTTCGTTTCCGTGACAAATTGGGCCAGTCTACTGGGTACTGATTTTCGCAGCAGCGCGTACGATATTTTCTTACGGCCCCTTTATATGAAGGTTTACTCGATCCCAATTCCGTTGAACAGGGTCAATTTGAGGGTTTGCAGATCTTTCAGATTTGGTATTTGGATGTCTGCCAAAATGACCTGCAAAAAGTAAAATAGAAATGTAGGGCAGGTCTTGAATGACGTTAATCTCTAATCTAATTGGAAAGCAACCTATGGATTTATAACATTCATTTCCTCAATATCCTGATTAAATGAAATAGGTATCTGTAATGTATTAAACTTATCCCTTTTTCACGCCACCAATCTATGCGTGAATATAGAGTTAAAATATACTAATTGGTTTACTTATATGTTAAAATGAAGCTATATGAGTAAACGTTCTTGATACTTAAGTATCCAATCACAATAACTAAGATTGAAATGCGGATCAAAGACATTGACAGGCGTTCAAATATAGATTCTAAAGGTGGAGAGCCTATTGTGAACAACTCGTCCCGGGGATTTACTATTATCCATCCTCTACTTCGGGTTTAGGAGACTCGGAGGTCGGGTATAATTACTGGCCCATCAGATACACATGTATGGGTTAGAAACAACAGAACTAAATCTGGCACATATTACAAACGTTTAGCTCCGTAATTACAAAAGAATAAGCCCTAGTTCCTAGTAATTAAGTTTATTTTACTATGTCTAATAATTGGCAAATTTCATAGGAGATAATAAAGTTCTTTGTAGGTAATAATATTATGTTTTTATGAAATTATTAATATAATTTATTGCATTATTAGTGTCTAGACTGAAACATCTCGAGAGAAATACAATTAATTGGAGCTAATGTTTTCTTATTTGCTAACAACAACACTAATTACTTTTGATGTTCATGTGAGTGCTGCGAATAACCATAATGTTCGAAAGCTGTTGGAAATTATAAATATAAAGTGAGGCAGCCATTTTACTTTCTCTTTTCCATTAGACGAGTTTCTTACTGGCTACGGTCTCTCTGTATTAGTTTCTATTACTTTAGCAGTAAATCAATTACACGCTGCCAGTAATTACAGTAAAACGCTGTGGGTATGCGGAAACCTATTGTTTGTAAGGAAAGGGGATGATATTTTTACGAACCCAACCTTTCCACGTTTGTTTGCTCTCAATAAATAGTAGCAGTAGTCTTCCCCACGTTACTATTACTTACCTTTGTAATCATTCCCTTCTGTTACTAAGGCTGGTTTTTGCCTTACGAATTATCGGATTAAAAGCTTAGTTACAGCTAAAGAAACTGGATATTTTTGTAATCTGTTGTAATGGAGTTTGGTGACGCCTATGAACTACTATCTCAGCCTTTAATTCCATTTTATTGTTCCATTTTCAAAGTTCCAGTAGAGTGAGCATATTGGCTCCACAAGATAATGACACTCAACTTTGAAAGATAACCTACAACTTTTCATATCTCCATAACTTAAACTAATTTCCTTAAACGCGTCGGTTATAGTTAGAGCCTAATGTTATTGCTATTTTTGCTTACATGTTGTTGACCTACTTGGCTCTTCCTCGCTACTCTGCAGTGGAATATGACGGCAGACAGACGGGCGCCTCGAGACGTTCAACCACCAGATAATGGCATCACGCCCACACTCTAGACTAGTACCGCTTTCTCGGAAAGAGCCTGTGTTCATTGCCCTAACTCGTCTTTGCTACTTAAATAAGCTACGAAGCATTTTTTCAAAACTTTTCTACTTATCTTTGAAATTACACTAAATTTTTGTTCCAACCCTGATTTAAATCAGAAAATATCATTTCTCGAGTAATTTTACTTTCCTAATAACAGAACGTAATTGAACCTTTTAATCGGATATTAAAGGCTTCATAATAGCTATAAAATGGATGGAGATGACGAAGGGTAGGGGTGAGAGGTAGAGTTCCCGCGATGGTTCGCGACCCACATTTCCGAACGGTTCTTTATATGTTCGCGCCCCTGACACATTGACTTACATTTGAATCGTTCGGCCTCTTTAAAACTCCGATTTACCATTATATGGCTTACGTGTAATCCTAATCAACTGGTGCTCGTTATATTTATTTGTAACGTCTTCTATAAAACGAAATGTTCCTTTATCTAGGTACTCGTAAAATGAGTTTTGGCTGGCACTGTCCATAAGATAAATAAAAAATGGGGCACAAAATAAAAATCAACAAAGAAAATGAATTAAGCTTGCGTTTGTGATTTAAGGTAATAAAACGAAGAGAATGAGAGGAAAAATGAGTGTCGTCAAGATACTCATAAAACAACCAGGGAGTGTCTCGGAATTTACCAAATTCACGAAAAAGTTTTAATCGAGTTTCCCTATCTTGTTTATAACGTAAAATATGTTCCAAGCTATCCTTGGTAAATTAAATGAAGGCCCTGGTTACAGGTCCTCGACTGTTACTAATGGCTTTTGTTACTGTGACATCGAAATTGAGTAAAAACGATATTAGGTTGCCTATTTGGAGCGACCGAAAAACCAACAATGTTTTTCGTAGCCAACAATTTGTGGAAGGTATTGTTTTCGGCCCCAAGGACTTATTATTTAGACTTAGGACTGTAAGGCCTGTACTTTCTGATATAATACAGAATATTCTAGAACTCAAGAGGTACAAACATTGTCATATCAGGGGAATAGTTCCGTAAGTAGAATAAGTTGAGCCAATGTCTCGTGTCGTCGCCATGGCGGAGGATGCGCGCGCACCCGCTTCGATCCAACCAGCCAGACATTTGAATGAAAAGATCGGTCACTCACTGAGCGTGTGGCGTCACGTGCTCGTCTGCCTAGATGACAATGATCTAATTATACTGCTGCTAAGCTATATATTATTCACTTCACCATACGACACATCATTCGTTACACAATTATAATATAGTACATGAAAGTGCAAATAGTAATACTACTAAGAATAGTATGTCGCGTAGGACATACCTTCATGTCTTATCACTCGCACATGTCTCAGCATTCATTCTTGAGTTTCTATTTGGACCAAATACCCGCCCTATTTACAATGTCTCACACGTAGGTAATACAGTTGTGTCTGTCCACGTAATATAAAATCAGCGACAGACAGACGATTTTTGTTGTTCAAAGCCCGAGGCTTCGTGTGCCCGGAATTTAATAACCATGTTAGACAAATTTGGCATGACGTAAAGATATTTGGCATAAGTATAGTAGATCAATGGCCCACATTATCAAAGTCCTTGTTTTACGTACCTACAAAGCATTGTTCATGATTTTATCACAATTGATGGTCACGCGATAAGACGTAAGATATTATGTTTTATGATAACGTGTTAATGTACACAGTTAGGACTTGTGAGAAATACTGGCAATACTATGAACCGGTATCTTACCGGTTTTCTACTAGACTACATTTTATAAGGACGGCTTTCGAATCTCGAAACGGGGGAAACCAAATATTGGATTCGGGAACCTGACAACCTCTATCAGAGCCCCGGTTATCTTTTATGTGCGTTGCAAGTGTCGCACTATTGGAATAGCTACCCAAACTAACCAATACCGCGTTAAACGCTCCGCGCATAAAACAACACAGTTAAACTGTCGGCAAACAGTAAACTTGACGGGTTAACACAAACGGTTAGCGAAAATAGATTTTAAATTATGATAGCAATAAAGTTTATAACCGCGGTGAAATTAAACACATTACCGCATCAATGGAGTTTACTTTTTCATAGCCTTGAGCCGCGTGAATTCATTGTATTTGTAAGGGAACGTACTTAACAACACGCGATTACGTTTGTTAGCATAAAAACTCAAACATAAAGCCTGATTTTTTTCTTTATATTTTCTTTGTTTTTAGTATCAAGATTCTGGTAAATGAAGCGTCTTTAAAATACTCAAGAATCTGTTCTTTGATAAAAATGTTAATATCTTTGAGCGAACCCGCTTGTAATTAAGACTTTACCCGCCTGATGCAAAGCCACAGACTTAATTTGTTGCACGTTTATAAATAGTTGCTTTTATCTTCATGATTTGCAAGTCTGATCGTAGTTTTAGTAATTACTTGGTTTGTTTTATTTCAAAAACAAACCCTTTGTGGTATAATTAGTTTTAATTAGCACCGCACCAATAAAAACTCAGTGAAAAAGTTAATATGAATTGAATAATTAATTTTGAAAAAATACTCTTTCTATTAGGGTTATAATTGAATAATTATTAGGGTAAAAAACAACAAGGGTTAGCTCATAATGGTATCTATCATTACGTTACGATAATTTGGAGTGAAACACGCAATTGTAATCCGGGGTTAAAATTACATTTGGTGTGAGATTTCCAATAACAGAAAAAGTAGTACCTACAAAACCAAAAACAATTATTGGGTGCAAATAAATATTGCAGAAGAGTATCTTTATAGGCACTCTTTACGTTATTTGTTTAATAACTAAGCTCAGTAAAGTATATTGTAGCTGTGACTTCTATCCTATATTATGAGAGCCTGTCATCCTTCATTATACTTTATGTATAGGGCCAGAAGGTTAATAATCCAAATGATGACGATTTCACTCGTATTTGAAATGCTGAGCGAAAACGACGCATGACGTGATTGTCACATTTCATTTTGTATAACGAGACACAAATGTGAACGTTTCCCTTGAAACATTTAAATTGTGGATTGTTTTTCTGGTTGGAGTATTTCGACGAAGTTGTGAATTTTGGGAGCTTAAAAATAATTAACACCGAGCTTAGGTCTCCATTAATTTTAATAAACTTTGGTTGTATCCTTTTTTAACACTAAAACATTTTTTAATCAGCCATTTTTGTTTCACCACATTAAAAAAGTGTCTGATATCAAATATTTTTTGCTAACTCATTTAATTTTGTTTTCTGATAATCGAAAAGGAACTTCCTAATGATTATTTTATTATTCATTTGTATTATCGATACAAACTGACCGATAATTTCAAAAGTCATTGTTTTCAAGAGGTGTAGCATGTTGCTCATTAAAACATAATCAGCTTGCTTATCAATTTCAGACAAAACACATTGTCACAACAATGTAACAGAATTTTGTACTGAATTGTTTTTACTAAAACTTGTAATAATATTTATACTGGCAATAACTTATTTGAAGAAACTACTTAGATAATGAAATGGTGTCTTTATTGATACAAACATGAAAGGAACAATATCATCATTACAAATTAATGGAACACCAAATCATGTACAATGAGAAAAAGTATATAAAATGTCCGTTTACAAAGCAACAAATTCACACTAGATGTCGGCGTATCACGCCAAGGTAACGGGGTAAGTGCCCGAAAGATTGGCAACATTACTAAAGTGGATGACATTGCTCTTCATTTAAAAAATAAGTAGTAGCATTGAGCATGTGTCTACCTATTTACTTTAGTGTGTTTCTCGGTATAGGTTAATAATTTACTTACATCACTACATAGTATAAAACAAAGTCGCTTTTTCTGTCCCTATTTCCTTTTGTATGCCTAAATCTTTAAAATTACGCAACGGATTTTGATGCGGTTTTTTTAATAGATAGAGTAATTCAAGAGGAAGGTTTATATGTATAATACATACATAATATATCACCATTGCACCCATGCGAAGCTGGGGTGGGTCGCTAGTTAGCAATAAATCTCACAATTTGTCGGTAAACGATCACCGTAGGCAATATTGATACACCTGCAATACGTCATTTGAAGAACCATCATGATGCTTCAAGAAAAAAACCCATTTTACCATAAATGCCCAGTAAGTATCTATTACCTAAGTTCCCCTTTAAGTAAAAGCAAATCAATATTATATTATTATTACAATATATTATAATATTATTATTAAATCAATATGGGCGCCCCAGACGGACATATAGCGACCAGATTGGCGATATATTAAAAAAGGGCCAAATTAAAAGTACCTTTAACCGACGAGCATGCATGAAAAGACTGATGACTGTTGATGAAGCGAAAGAAGTGTGTAAGAACCGTGGCAATTGGCGTTCCATTGTCTCTGCCTACCCCCATGGGAGACAGGCGTGAGGTTATGTATGTATGTATGTAAATCAATATTGTTCTCATTCGAGATTATTCGAGATCAACCTTTTGTTATGACATAGAGAGTTAGGACATTTCAATGGACACGAATGAAGCCTCCAGGTTGCATGCTGGATTATCTTATCAGCAATGTGCAGGTTTACTGGTCTTTATACCAATAATTCAATATTCTATTTGGTCCTTAAAGCTCCTGAACATGGATTTCTGTTAACTTACTTTTTTGTTCTGAAATGTATAAATGAAATATCTGTTTTAATTAATTTTATCATATTCTAATGATGATTCACTCAAAATGATAATCTTGATGATAAAAGATCTCTTATCAATTTATAAGTACCAAAACAGGGCCAACCATGCCAAAGCTAGAACAGCTAGACAGGGCCACCGAGCCACTGGGGCCCCTAATAGTCATTTCCATTTTAAACTACAATGACATGACAAAATTAAATGAAATTATTTATTAAGCAAGGTATTTTATACATACACTAGCGGACCCGACAGACGTTGTCCTGTCTACACGTCTTTAATTTGAAATTTTAAACTTTTTTTAATAAGCTAAAACATTCTGGACCTTTTTGATGAAAATTGTTATTCAAATGTTATGACAATATCTAACGTCATTCATATTTGACACTGCGATGGTAGCGCCGTCTGTCGGATTCAATGTAAAACATTCCAAAATCAACAACTACTGATAAATTAAATAATAATCAAAAAATCATTGTCCAGCGGACAAAATTGTGAATCTAAACCATTCTCAGATCCTCTTGAACATACACAAAAAGTTTCATCAAAATCCGTCTAGTCGTTTAAGAGGAGTTCAGTGACATACACACGTACAGAAGAATTATATATATAAAGATTGTTTATGTCCAATTCGTAGGCGGTACGAAGTTTTCCAAAATAGCAGACATAACAATAAAACTTGGTCAAACAATCTTTTACATTACAACAACCTTAAAATAAGCACCGTTTTCTAAACACCTGTACTTTTATCTTTGAAAACAATAACACAATTCCGTATTTATTTCCCTGTTTTATATACAAATTCTATTTAGAAGTGTCACAGTCACAATAAGATTTAATCCTCCCAAACAAAAATTCTCGGAAAAAGTTATAAATACGAGTAACAAGGACAGTGATTTGAGTGAAATTGTGGGTATTTTTGCGATTATAATGTTACCCTCTATTAATAGTCTTGTGATACGAAAATAAAACAAGCAAAGGGCGATCCATCCGACCACGTTAAAGCTGCGTGGGGGACGTTGGAAAGCAGTTGTTATCACAAGTTTGTTTCCATGCCCACATAAAACAACTAATATTTGATGCTACACTTACTTATAATTATAAGGAAAATGTTTTCCTATTCGTCGAGTATAAATATCGTTTGTTATACAATGAATAATTATTAAACTTTCTTACTGAAATGTCTCGGTCGGAATAACGTTAGCACGTTTTCTTAACATTTATAAAGGTTAATTTGGCAAAATATTCATACATCAACTCGTCAAGTTAAAAGTCGTTGAGGCTGTACAAGTTATTACTTGGGTATTTTCATATAAAACAGAAGAATCTGTTGTTTTTTTAATTATAGCAAGACGTTGGAATTTTTTGCAATGACAGGTGTTTGCTTGACTGCATCTGGAGTAACCAAGTTCATAAAGACGACAAGTAATATTAATAAATGCACAAATGTTATCTCTATCTCGTGGTGCATCTTGCAAATGATATTCATGTGATAATATCAATGTAGAATAACGGTGTTGGGACTTGCGACTCAAAGGACCAACATATTTTTAGAATAGAATTAATCTGCAAGACTTCAGATAATTTACTTCTACCTACATATTGGAGATATTACGGGTACTCAATATAATAGCTTTATTCCCACGTGATTTTGCAAGGGAACCTGTTAATTAGTATTTATCTACGTGTTCAGTCCACGTAGTTTATCGAAGGTGCTCCCAGAAGATACACAAATAGACCAATTAGTACCAACTACCCACACTCAGCCTTCGCAGAAACGTACTTATCAGAACTCTTGTATATTTATGAGCAATGTTAACCCGATATTCGGAGCTGATAAAACAATCAAGATTAATTTAGACAATACTGTTTATTGTTTGTTTTACTTCATTCATGTTTATGAAAGCTCTATTTTGAACTTTAACAAATGATATACTTTGATCTTCGTAGAAATAGTAATTTAGTAAATTGAATTGTTAATTGAAATCTAATCTTCTCTACCAAAGTTTCCTTCTAAATATAATAAGTATTTACAGGAACGACGTACATATACTTTTAAGTAGATTAAGAGAGGACATCGAGGAATAAAAACTCGAGCAGTTCTTAGAAATTTTTCTTATGGACGTCCCACATTTACCGAGTATGGCAGAGGGATTTATTATTGCGGCGAACTGTACTTACCTATGTACTGACACCCACCTACATCGGCTACATCGTGCCTCCAGCGTAGGGCTTACACGTATACAATATTATTCGTTCAAAAATGAAAGGAGACTTACCTTTTTAACAAAGGCCTTCTTCCTGTAGACACAATAAAGGGAATCTGTTATATTGTCTGTGAACCTTTTTAAGAGTACGTAGGTAGATGTTTAACGTTAAAAAGTTGAGCTAAAAATATACCTACGTGTAAATTGCGTGGTTTAACATTGTAAAATGATATTTTTTAGTAACAAAAACACCTTGAATATTCCCTAATAGAAATTAATTACAGAAAATCAACTAGTTTCAAGACATGCGACAATCGCCGCGTCATTTGTTGCGGAATGCTGCTCATGAATATGAGCCTCTAGCATGGCTTGAAACTAGTCGAGTTCCTTTTCAAACAGTTACATGAGTAAGCCGATAACATAATAATTAATAATAAATAGAAATATAAATAGAAAGTTATAATAAATAGAAAATTCTCTTTCCTTCCCCCTTTCTGCAAGTATGCCAGAAGTGTTCGTGAAAGTCCGAAACGATTTATCTTGAAGAAACCACTCAAGAAGTCATAACCACATGTTGTTGAGTATTATGTTTATGTAGTGGCGGGTTTATGCGCTATCATCGCCGTGCAACGTGTGCCGGTGTGCTAGGTACTATTAGTTTAGTGCCACCAGTCTAGCCTATATCCGTACTAAACTCTATTACGTGTGAGCAGTTGTACGTACATATGCATCAAGTATTAGTAGTATTACCTATTCTACTAAAATTGTTTTATTAGGTACGCTATCGGTTATGGTAATTAGAGATAAGGTTTTTATGGAAGTAGTTACCCATTACCCTGCTGTGTATAGCTGAATGATGATGATGAATCCTTATTATCCATGATTCCCTTTGCAAGCCGGCTATGAATAGATATTTAGCTAGCAGGCAAATCAACTTGACGTGACAATTTAGTGATTAAAATTGAAGTCATGAAATATTATGTTCTAAATAAAACTAAAACTAATGGGTTTATCCACAAAATATATGTATTAGAAACTAGCGACCCGCCCCAGCTTCGTATGGGTACAATGATGATATATTATGCATGCATTATACATATAAAACTATCTCTTGAATCACTCTATATATTAAAAAAAAAAACGCATCAAAATCCGTTGCGTAGTATTAAAGATTTAAGCATACAAAGAGACGTAGGGACAGAGAAAGCGACTTTGTTTTGTACTATGTAGTGATGTACGAAGTACATAAATATGACGGTGTTTATCCTCTCCTTTTAAACATATTTACGAAAAAGTGTCCTTTTTCGAGGAAATCCTTCCAAATGTCTGTGGAATTAACGGGCGACGGTCTAAAGAACTCCCTCTCTCGTCCAGTTTCGGTGCAAATATTAAGCAATAAATTCTTTGCCACTTTTTCGGTTTGACAGTTTCGAGTTTTATTGGTTTTCTCTTCTGGCTTTTAAAATAAAGTTGTTTTACGGCGGAAATTTGGTACCAATATTTTAAGTACCCTTTTATGAGTGTGACTATGAAGAGTTTTCTCAGAATTGGTATCTTTAGAATATCTAGAACAAAACCCTTTTTGTTTTAAAGTTCCTGAAAATCTTTACTGTGTGCTGTAAATAGTTGAAGCGAGGCGTTCGAGGCAATTATTGGAATGGAACGTTTTCCGTGGAATAGCACACCTACATGTTATATTACAGTATGACAGTCACTGCTGGTATAATTAGCTATTTTAAGCTCAGTGTGGGAATATGAGGTTGCGATATTATTTCAGAAGTAATAACATTAGCAAATAAATGATGGTTACTGATACCTCTAACCTTTTACTTCGTGGAAGACGTAGGTATTGTTGTTTGTTTACCAACCAAATAGGTAACTATTTATAAAACAATCAGTTTAATTATAGTTGGGGAAATGATTGCAATTACTGACAACGTCACTGCGGGTCTAGAGTTTATGCCGTAATAAACCGCATACCCTCATTATTTTCTGGTCCTTAGTGGCGCAAAGCATTTTAAGTGCCCGCTGAAAGCCTGATTCCACATTCATCTTCTACCCAGATGTTTGGGTTAATCTTGTACTCACTTTGACATGAATTTACTGTTTTTAACATTACATACTTCCACTATTTTTACAGAACACTGAATACCAGTCCATCAGTATCATAAAAACACCCACTACATATCTGTCGTGTTCTATATAAAAGTCCACATTAAAAACCGTAAATAAAATCGGCAATACAATAAATAAAATATCGCACAGACTCAGTTCCCTCAATATTATTCCAATATCACTGACATTTAAAAGCTAAAAGAGTACCTTTTGCCGTACAATTTGCTGGCCGTTCGAAATTGATAAAACCGTTTATGAGTATTGCGAAACCCTTGTTTTGCAGTGTTCGTGACTTCCAATTTTATACTTATGTAAGTGCCTGTGTACAGTCTATGTTTTTACAAATGTTCTCGTGAAGATACAGATGAGATCCTCAAGGCAATTGAATTGGCTACGGCTCGAAAAGCAAGAGTAACAACGGGGTGGTTTTTGTCAGTAAAAGTATGACACTCCCTTTCGCCTCGTCCAAAGCAGGAGTGGTCATTGGATGTTTTTCCCCCTTAAAAAAGGGCAGTTGAATTATGAAGGAGACAGATATTATAAATAAAACATACGAAAGAAAAAACAGTTAATACCTTTGACGTCGTCAGGGATTTTGGCGCGGCTATGAAGTCAAAAGGATTAAGTTTTCCCTTCTCAAGCCAAATCTCTGCGACATTGATAAATTACATATCGATATTTTTAGCGCAGACTAGGCTTCTATGTCCAGTTAGATATGGTCTATAATGGCTTGTTTTATGCATTAAAGTTCTAAATTAAGTGGTTCTGGCGTCGGGCGAGAAAATGAATCTATTTAGTGGAGGACAAAGTTGGCGATGCGGTATTCTGCGTCCATTGCAAAGTTCGCCACATACTAATAAAACGAAATGCACTCGATGTGTCCTTCTTTTTATGTTCTGCGTCAAATACCTGGCCATGTGATACATAGAGTAGATATGAATACAGGTGCCTTGTGGAAATTGTTCCATAATTCATAGACGCAAAAAGTCTTATATAAGGAATTTTCGATTTATTTGCGTCTCTCTAGCAATCTTGTTAGAGCTCCAGACGAATTTTAAGTATCTTATATGTCCTATATACTTGAATATTCTTAATCATACCTTTATTTGATATTCGTTTTTTCCTTTGCTTACCTATGCTGAATAACTTTACTTGTGAACTTTCGTCATCTTTGGCTCCTGCTCCTATTTTGGGATATAGTTAACCTTTCGGTTTATATAACTATTTCTTGGGTAACTGAAACTTTAAATATTAGACCTAAGGTCATTTATTTTTAATTGGAAACGCTTACACAATTGTATTATTTGAATATTTGCTTTTGTATGTTTTTCTTTGTACAGTTTAAGTTTCAAATAGGTGCGTGAATAGGGAAGTTCATTAATAAATGAAAGAATTTACTGTAACATATCAATGTGAAGATTCTACGTAACCATTGCGACAAAATGATAATTACCATTCAACAACAGAATTTTGGCGAAAATATAATTAATTATACTGTGGCTTAACAGAGTGTTCGTTGATTCTGCGTAATTATGAGATACGGTAAGACTTCAGATGTCGATACATTAAAGATACGACTTTAAATCGAATATTCGCAAATCGTTTCGAAATTGTTTGGAAGCGGATTGATATCGGGTTTACATGTGAGGGGCGAGGCTGCGCGCGCACCCCTACGGCTCTGTAGCGCTACGAGCGCTTCAGTCGCGTCCAAGCTACGTGAACTATTGACTGCTACGCCGTAGCACTACGATAACAAACTCAGTATATTCATATACCGTCAAAGTGAATCAGTGACGTGATCTTAAAGAAGCCGCGGGAACTTATTGAGAAAAGGGAACAGAGGTACGTAATAGATAACAAGCAATACTCATACTATTTCATATCTAGTAATGCGTGTACCTACTTACAATACTGATGTCGTAATATCCATTCTTTTTTTACTAATGGATATACGAGTAACGAAATGAATGTGTTAATATAAAATGGAGCCGATTAAGGACAACCAGTATAAGATGATTTTATGGTTTCACTCATTCACTTTATTGCCTCTCATATATAATTTTTCTTTGAGTACCTCGATATTGAAATTCTCTGAATAGATTCTGTTCCATTCATAAAACTGAGCAATGTACCTTCGTGTTATTACAACGAACGTTTGATTGCTGTGTTTAGTAGACATTTCGTTTTGCTAGACTGTATTGTAAAAAGGAAAATGATTTTCTTTTATAGTTTACCTGTGTTTTTACAGATCCTTTATTTTTTATTAATTAATTAACAAGACTATTATACATTAATTTAGGTTCTATCATATATCATCTAGTCTTATTTTAAGCATTGATTTAATATTAAGTAATGAATAGAAATACTAACTAGCTATTAAATGGAACCGAATATACTTCTTTGTTCACGACCGGCCAACACATGTAATGTTCTGACATCAATATAAAACCGTCCATTATCTCATCTCTCATCTCCTTTCAACTCGAGGCCTAGAGAGAATGAAAAATGAGCTAATTATAGATAACAAATAATCTTCTAGATCAAAGGAAGCCCATAGATTGTGTCACTGATTAACCTCGGTCGGTAAGTGGGGATCCAATCGATTCAATATAATTATAACTTTAGAGCTTTGTGACTAAGGAGGGGGGGGGGGTAATATAAAATGTATCCGAGCCTTATCGTCATGCGACGTCGTAAAATGCGACGGAAGGAGTTAATATTGAGTTTTTATAGATGAAGAACTTGGTTACTGCCTTTCCCATCTAGATTGAAAAGTGGAGAAGAAAGAGGGTGATCTAGTTATAGGTTCTTATCCTTATTTCTTGTCGTGGAGACTGGAGTCGTCGAGTTAATTAGCACGATGTGGAGCAGAAAGGTTTTCTTGTCTAGCGTTGGTTTTTTCTGTCCAGTTGCCCCTGAACGTACTAGTAATTGTTATTCCTGATTAAGACTTGTAAAGAATGATGCAATCTACTTATTCTAGCTATTTAAATATTATAGTCAGCAATAAAAATAAATTGTAAGTTATACTAAAACAAACACAAAATTAAAGAATAATGAAAGAATGTCACCCACGCTTTAATTCTTGAACGGATTGAGACGGAATTTGGAATAGAGATAAACCATGACCTGGATTAACACTGTTTTTATCCCGGTAGACCAAGCAAAACCGTGGGCGGAGTACTAGTAATTACACAAAGCGACGCTGCTTAGTGACAAATTTACGTAATGTAAGAGGACTATTTCGTAAGAGAAATTTCTGCACAAAGAACTCCGGCTTCGGATAACTTAATCCGAAAAAAGTAGAACATACTTAGGTATCTAGTCGGTATGGAAGTAATAACCACGTATTGGAAACGAGAGAATGCCTGCTATTCATTATGATTTCATGAAAGGAGCGCACTGAAGAGTACCTACTACAGGTAGGACAGTTTGTCGTACCAATTAATTGGAAATGAGGGTGACTAGTACTTGTTACTTCAAGAGTTGACGAAAAGGCGTGTTCTATTTTTAGTATCCAATCAGACGGCAAGGTTTCCTCTTCTCTCTCTATTTATTTCGGGAAAAATGGATAGGTTTCGAGTATAAGTTATGCAACGAAATTGATTTGAGGGTTATTTCATTGGCGAGCTATCAGCTTATGTAAGCTTATGTATATTAATACCGTCCGAACAGATATTTATTCTAAACCCTTTTGGTTAACAGGACGTAACGTTAAATAAAACCTTTGCAGCGCAACGTGCTCATACTGGGACCAAATTAACATTTTGCGTAACAAAACAGTCTGCTCGGCCGATTAAATGGTTTTGCGAGATGTCTGAAGCCGCTTTACCACTACAGACAGTGTGAATTATTAAACGGTACAACTCCCAATACACACCTGTGGGTTTGAGGGAGCACGCCTCAAATTTGCTATATTATGTACCCATGTATGTATGAAAAAGGTTTTGTGTTGCAAATAACAGACCAATCGCCTACACATATCTTTTAATTTTGAATATCCGTCATAGAATTTCTTAAGAATTATTTACAATCGTCTGTGACAATTCTCCTTCAACTCGTATATGAATATTATATAAGTCGTGTACACAAATGTAGGTAACATGTCGCTCCTACCCACCTTATGCTATAAAAAGGTTCTTGAAATGAATAAGTTAATGTATTTCGTGACGTACCTCCGTATATTGGTTTCAAATATGCTTCACAAATGGAGTACGTGAATTGCTAACGAGAATCGGTGATCTGTAGATAAAGTACAAAAAGATCAAAGCGTCCAATTAGTAGCAGAATCCAATAAAATCCGGTTAGATACTACAATAAAGTTTCTTATAACGCAATTCTTAGTCTTTTTGACTTTGATGAAATACATATTTTATATATAGGTATACTCCTTATATCACAGGTATATTATCGGAAAGAAGTTTAATCCACAATGATAATAAACTACGCCATTGTGAAAATGTTTACAAAAAAGATCGAAAACTATTGTTGCGAGTTTCCTATCACAGCGTAAAACTTATATTGGAACACTATTGTGTATTGTATGCCTCGCGGACATACTGTTGTCATATGAATTTATATACCCTCGTGTAATCGCCCAGAAGATACACTAAAAAATGGTTTTCGTGGAAAATGTAATATAATATTCAAAATATTTACTTTAAATATAGCTCTGAGCTCATAGTGAGAAATTGCCTCATGTGATATTTTAACATCATTTATGCCGACCCTAATATTTAAACAGGTTTGGATTATTCAAAAGATTGTTTTTTCTCTGTAGATCATATTCAAATTAGTATCTCTTTTGTTGAATTATGTTAATTGTTTGTTATGTAACCTTGAGTCCTATTTTATATTAGGCTACCTGAATCCCGTTTTAATTACGCACGCTATATGATTCAGGCCATTTGTGTCATTGTTCGTACCGAAATAGCTTTCAGTGCAGCGTAAATGTCAGGCTACGTCGATACACGTAGTACATAAAGTTTAATGGAACCAAACGCACCACAATGAGCAGATGTTTCCAACCGAAACAAATACCGCTCGCCCTAAATTACATTTGTTCATGTTCACACTCTTCCCTTTGTGAATTTTTCCAAACAAAATCCTTCGTTTCGTATAAAATTAACTCGAGTGATTTACATAATGCTGGGTCTTCATTTATCGCTGCCGTACAGGGCCGTTACTCTGACCCTAATATTGAGCTCGCTTAGATTAATGGCTATTCAGAGACAATTTTGAATAGATAAGCCATAAATCAATGTAGTAATCAACGTAGCTGAATGTGTGTTCTAGTAATAGCAGAAGCTTATGAATCCAAATTGATGTAATGGAAATTATCTTTGATGTTCTGTGAGCGGTTAGCGGGGCGAAATGTCCATTTGTGTGAAGCCGCAGCCGTGCGCTCATTGGCAATGTGTAATTGGCAATTTAGTCAGTATATAAAATTGTGTTCCACTAATAAATCCATTGAATTGAACTGGCTTCACTGAATGTTTTCAGTCACGGTTTGTACGCGTGAACTGAGTGCTCAAGGATCATAACGTCTGCGTAAATGGAATAACTCCATTAGCACCTTCGTAATTATAATTTAGGATCTAAGTAATGAGGTCACGACGCGAATAAGGGTCTGCTATTGTGACTTATTAACATTATAAAATACATAATTTAAACTAATTGCAATTCGGGGACTTAAGGCTTTTCTTCCTGGTATATTTTGTCTCGTAAATAATATATAGGCTTAGGTATAACATATCAGGTTTCTGATCTTTAATGTGTTTATTTTAACATCCCTTGTCTAATTCGCCCACACATAACATACTCTGTAAAATAAAGTCGACGGAATAAAACAGAAATATGATATTAGATAGGGCTGAAACATGTTGTATTTATTATCTTCAACGTTTATTCATGAATGTACAGAAAATAGGCACCGTGCCGCTATTTTTAGATTTATTCTTTTGTTTTTTGTTGTCACGAGACACTTCGCTTTTGGGTTTTGTGTAAAAAAACATCAAAGTGAGATTTCGCTCAACATTCTAGCTTGTTCAGGTCTACTCAAAGTTTGACGACTAATTCTCCTGAGCCTCGCTTAAAATAGAACCTTTACTGAAACGTAAAGAGGTGTAATTAATGTTGAGTCGTGTTGTTACGAAACAGTTCTCTCCCTTAGATATAATATTTTACTCAAAGCCGATTTAGTACATACTTCATTTTGTAGATAAAACGTGCCGACAATATAATTGAGAATAAAAATTCAACCACAATGAAAAATAAGTAGGTAATGAAATTACTTTGAGACCCAAAAGGTCATGTAAAATATTGAGAAGCGTTCACAAGCGTACAAATTTTAATATCACCGTAATGAGTGACGCGGGAGACCGCCCACGTATCGCGGTCTAATATTACTAATTTCCACTTCATGTTATATATTCATGAGTATGGGGACCTCTCATTATAAACCGTTCTTCACGAACCGTAAAATAAAATTGCAATCTTCCACGTAATGAAACTTTAAGGTCCTATTAGACTTATCGTGGAGTCTGCGGTAGAAGATATTTGTTCAGCAGAATATTGTATGTGAACTGACGTCGGTTGCATTACACTTCATTTTACTTGGAGCACCCTTTATCTCAGCAAGTGGTTGGCTAACTTAGTTATCTTCGTCGTATTAAATAGTTTTTGGTCTTCGTTATACGTGTTACTGAACTTGACGTCTATGTTTTGAACAAAATCTTTGATCCTAGATAAGCTTGTATACGTTACATGTTCCAAATAATGCGTACTGGATCAACCCGCCCGATATTTTGCATACAAATGAGTGCCTTTGATACGATTAAATAGATTAACTAGTACTGCAGCCCTGATAGATTTTAATATACTGTATAAGCTAGAAATAGTAGGCAAATTCACCAATAAATACTGATGCGATTTTACGTAATGAGCTTAATATTTCAATTACATTAGCGTGTAGCGCTACGGCGTAGATCCCATCTACAAAGCGCTACGCTGCGCTACGAGAATAAAGCTAAGCAAACACTGTAAACGCTTCTTTATGGTCCATTGTTATCTGCTGCGAACATTTCCCTCACTATAAATAAACATTTCACTAGCTAATATTGTTATTTTCGTTATACGCTTTTATTATTTTCGCTTTGTGAATTAGTAATTAACAGACCAGGTACATGGACTGAATTTTTAATTCGGACGTTCCCTAGGTATTATTTATTCAAACAGTGAACGTTTTATTATTCAAATACAACGAACGTGCAAAATATTACTAAAACTTTTGATAATGTGATGATAAATAAAAATTTATTTTAACCGTTAAATGGTAAATCAAAATTATTCGGTATTCAGAATGGCCGTCGTAGCATTAAATAATTGAAATGAAACCTATTTACGTATTGCTATTTTCAGCTATCGCAATCGATTTTCCGTCCGACAACAGGTTGTTTGATACTTAAAAATGTATAGTTAGTATTGAACTGAACTGATGAATAATTATAACACGGCATGGAAGTTTATAGACCCTTAACCCGCAACCGTGTTCATTGCCCTTTCTAACAACACGTAACAATGGGTTATTAACTACCTACTTACTTGTGTAAAGACCCAAGTTATGTCGGAGATGAAAGTAATATATTATTCTATTTGCTCTCTCTTAGTGATGGCATGAATCACAAGAACGTAGGTACGTCATAATAAGGTCTACTGGACCCTACAAACGGAATTCAACTAATCTTAAACATTTTAGTCTTTAATTAACTTAGGTTAAAATAGCTTAAGTTCGTTCATTAAAATAAATTGTGTAAGATAAATCCGTCGAGATTTTTCCCCAGCCGACATCGTATTACAAGGGCAACGTTAATAGATTATCAACTAGCCATTAATAGGGTGAGCGCGGCCGGTAGCCGGACGCGGTCATAGTGCACATTAAGCTGTACACACTACCGTAATAGGGTTATTGTTGAACAAGTCGACGATTACATAATGTTACTTACAGTTCTCGCGACCGTATCGATCCGTTAATGTGGCACCGTGCCAATAACAAACTCGGCTACCCTACTCTCCGCTAGGCAGCCTGCTCTAGAACAGAGTCTTGCGCCCGATGATAAAAGTTTCGGTGTTAAAACTGTTTTGTAACTGTGAGTGCTTTTTACTCCCGTGTCTGGTACACGTACAGAATAATTATTTCGTAACGGCCAGTTTGCGTCCCAAATGTTCGGACTTTAAACTTATATTTTAACTGCTATGTCCGTCCGTACTCCAGTTTCTAATGGCTTGGTTATTAAATGACGTAGTCTGGTAGATACTTGAAATAACTATCTAGTTATTGTTGAAACACTTAGCACGAGTACCTATTGGGTTATTATTTAGTTGAACTCCAATCGATTGCTTTCAAAGGTTAAAGTTCTAGATAATACGGCTTTATAATTTACCAGAATATCAATAATTGTATCAGTGGTTACGGTACGGTGGATAAGGTAGTGGCCTTACTACGTACTGCTATTTAAACGAGCTACTAAGGAGGCCGCAGGCCCAATTACCACCTTCCCAATCTTTCCGACCTACGATTCCCCAACAACCTTTAAATTCCTAACCCTCAAAAGGTCGGCAATGCACTTGTAACGCCTCTGCTGTTTTGGGTATCCTGCTTACCATCAGGTGACCCGCGTGTTAGTTTACCAGCTTATACCATGAAAAAAATAAATTGACATGAAACTTGCCCTGAAAGTTATTATAACAAACGTATGTAGAATAAAAAAATATTTAACCTAAAAGTTGAATTTTAGTTAAGCATTTGAATACTAGATAATTAATATTCTTTTCTCTATTTTCAGATAACTTAAACCAAAGATAGGCGCAACACCACAGCCATGGCTTTCGCCGGTCTAAAAAAACAAATCAACAAAGCCAATCAGGTGAGGAGAGTTTTTATTAAACGTTCATTTATAAAAGAACAGTCTCAAGGAAAATATCTCGCGAGATTAAAAACTTTTTTTAAAGAAATCTTTAGGGATTATACCATTGTGGACGGAGGGTATCATAAGAAAAATAAACTTTTGTCAGGTTTCACAGATTATAAAGGTAATTCAATGCTTATAAGTGCTCTGTATTTCTTTTTATACATAATTTTCTTTCTCCTTAAAGTTTTAACGTTGTTAGCTAGTTATACTTACTTTTGTTTTATTTACAAACCTTTTATGTTGTTGACTTTATTCGATATTGTATTTGATATAATATCTATATATTAATACGTGATGCAAAAACTTTGGACCGCTTTTTACGAAAATTGCGCGGACGTAGGAGCATAAAATTTGGTACACTTATAGTTTATGTGTAGGAGAAGTGCAGGACGCTAATATTTTTCAAAAATAATGCTTATAAAGTACATTAAATTAATAAATAAAACATTACACACACATGCATAGTATCTGATCGTATTTGACAAAACGTCAAAATCGATAGACATTGCGATGATATTGACGTCTCATATGAATAGAGTTTTATAAAAGAGTTTGTTTGAGTTTGAGTTAAATAAAAATTATCCTTGAACGTATGTTAAGTGGTATTGTAAATTAAATCGTATATGGTTGAATTTCAACCACTAGGCGACCACTAGTGTGTGATAACTTGGTGTAGTAGCAAATAAACATCTTATATGACTTGGTAGAAATTGGCATACATAATTTAAAAAGCCAGATAGAAATTGAAAGGTTCGAAAGTGATGTTCAACCCTACAAAAATTGTCGTTGGAAAACATAGGAAATGACCAGACCAGTGGGCACACTCGCGTGAGTTTTAAAACAAAACTTTTCTACTAGCCTTTGTATAACAATACCAATACGCCAATGCAGAGAACATTTATCACGCAACCAGGGTTCGCACTTGACCGGCTTTTTAAAATTCAATTTGGACTGGAGTCAGCATTCACCTCGCGACATATTTGTAGCTTCGATTCTGCTGAAATATTTTTCAATTAACCACTTGGATGCGCACCAAGTTTATTAAACTTTATAACCATACCATCCCCTTTGTTTTTACTATAATATTTAGATAATACAAGGCTCAAACGTTGCTTAGTTTCCTCTCCTCATCGTAATGTTTCCTGTTAATGAATGAAATGTTAAACAGTTTGCGAACATTACTCTGAGAGGCAGGTCTGTTATTTATTTAGTCGCTTGTAGCCTGATGAAAAATAAACTGAGGGCACCTCGACCTCTGGGGATATCGTCTGGACTTAAAGCACGTACCACTGAGTTATGAATTCATGAAAAAATACTAGATAGTATTCGCAATAAAGGTTTTGGTCTAACTTTACTAACTAAATTATTGTTATTGCCCTTAGGGAAAGCCCCTTTAATACAGTACTTATTTTTCACTAGTTAATAATGTGAATATAATAAGAACCAACTGTCAAACATAAACAATAATAATTTCGAAATATCAAAATCCCGAAAACTCCTGCTCGTCCGTGACACTTCTGAACAACTTGACGAAAGAAGTAGCACTTTTATTTCAGTCAAATAATTACGAAGAAGATTTTTTTATCTACGGATCACCTTTTTCACTTTTGTTCGGAATTACGCAAACTGATGACACAGGGCGCGCTTCCAATGTGCGGACGCTGCGCGATATCTATCTCTTTACAGGATAAAGAGTTTTCTCATCCCCTGAATACTCTTAAACTTTTTATAATTTATCTTCTATCACGTAAACGAGGTACTTTTTAAATATTCATCAAAATCATTCTTGGAAACGTTAGTTGTGGCTTATTAAAAAGTAGTGGTAGAAAATTGGATGCAGAGCCGTATCGACCTGGTTTTGCGAAGGTCAGTCTTATACGGTAGACTAGCCTTTGTGAGATAAGATTCGATCTTGTGTATGGATATTGAAGAAAGCTACCTTTTTAGGCCGAAATATATGATCGCCGAAGGTTTCATTTAGTAAGAATTTTGATTAAAAATGTACAGGAATAACATGTATTCTTAAAATAGAAAGGGTTTTTGGATCCTAAATGCGAAAAGTTATAATGTCTTTCGGTAATAAACTCTCAACTATTCTTCTACTCAGTATTCGACCAGTAGACCTTCAAGAAAGCCATACTTAAGTAAGCAAAGCAAGCAAATACAAAATGATTGATGGCATAATAAAGATGGTAATGCCCAATCCCAATCACGCCCACTCTGAAACTATATCTCCTACAGAAATTATATATGAGCAAAGTTAAAATACACATCAGATAGATTCTCTATAAATAGAAATGTATAAAGTAAAGCCCGTATTATTATTAGTATTGAAAGACCTTTGAGAGACTCGTGTCAAAGAGAGAATAATATTATTTCTATATTTAGTTTTGTTCTGTTACTGTAATAGTTATACCTGTCTTGTGTATAATGGATATTTCTTACTTATACTTGAAAGTTCATACCTTCAAGAAAATAGCGTATTATTTTAAAAAGACCGGCAGCGCACCTGTCACTCCTCTCGTTATGCGGGTGTCCATGGGCGGCGCTGATCGCTTACCATCAGGGGCCTTAGTCTGCTATTACAATTGTGTCACAATGGTCGATCATTGAGCAGTGCAAGAGGGATGGAGCTATACAACCTACATAGCTCCGTCCCTCTTGCATTGCTCAGTGATCGACCATTCTGACACAATTGTAATAGCAGACTAAGGCCCCTGATGACGCGTCTGCCCGTTTACCTCCAATTCCATAAGAAAATAGTGATGTAAGACCACGACTACGTTTAACTTCATTTTCTTAATATTGTGGTTCGTACTCATGAAAACTTTCGTGGCGATTTCATGTTGCCAAAAAATCCGAGTTAAAAAGTTCAATAACTATTCTGTAACTTATTTAAAGTAGTACCAGTCTAGTACAAATCCAGTTGCGTTGATAGTCACAAAACTGGAGAGGCAATAACTCTTTATTATTATTCGTTTGGAAGCCCAACTGCATTACTCTCTTAGTGATACACGTAAAGCCAAGAAATCCTAAGCGTTCAAAGCGTCTGCATTTTCTTGGAACATTCATGTAGTCCAGTGTCGTCGGCAATAAATTCTCCATTCGTATAAATCTTAGTGTAGGAGCTTGTTCCATCTTAACTTATTTAGTTTGTCTACAACTATGTCTCTTGATTTTATATATCTTTCTTGTTCTACGAATAAATAGCTCGTCTTTGGTTTTATGCGCCTTTTATGACTGTTACCGGACCACAAAACGCGGCAATAAACTATCCCCGGACTCCTTACCGTGCAGTTTTTCCAAATAAAAAGCAAGGTCATCTGAAAATTTAATACAATGTAGATAAATTCAGTTTATGATTGTCGTTTATGTTATGTTAGACTGCGTTGGTGGTTTATTAATATTTATGTCCTGGGTTCCCGGTTAAAATTCTGTCAATACAGGTTTATTGGTGATAACTAAGTTTACCTTAAACGTGTGACTTTATACCTAAACCCTGTGGATAAAATGAGCGTAATGTTTTGTTATATTATACTACAGAATTACAACGATCCTGTTTTCACTGAATACCTAATCGAGCGGTAAATTATAAAACAAGTTGCTGGATTATTTTATTTTATGTTCTCAAAAAGCTACATCGTTTGTCGATATCTCATACCGCCTAATGGAAAGCAATGATCCGATCAACGTTAGCGTACGCTTGCCTAAACCTAATCACACGGGACTTAAGACCCTTTATTTAATGTTCGAATAAAAACATTTATTCCATCGTCTGCTGCTATGGACTGAATGCACGACCTCATTTAATACAATTTGTAAGAAGCAAACCGAGCGATAAACGCGATTTACGATAATCTCGCACATGTACCGTTACCTCAGAGCAAATATTTATCTTCCGCTCATTTATGTGCGTACTACGTAGTAATCCTTGTAGTAATGGACCACGAGCAGTCAGGATGACTTCATAGGTCTCCGAAGAAACCTGGCTACGCCCACTTGTCGACTTGTCATACCCGTGTTCACACCGACAGACACAAATCACCATGCTACACAAGTACAGAAGCACTTCGGTTATTTTCAGGCACAACCAATCGATTTTTCATATAAATACAAATTGTGTTCACTTAAAAATGAATCACAAAACGATATCAATATTGTGTCATCAATTTGTGTCCCTTCATATTATTTATTCAAAGAAAGCTAAGACAACTTAATAGCAGAAAGTTTTTACTTTTATTTATTCAAACCGCGTGTGCTATTTGTATTAACTTCGCCAATTTTATACTGACGTGAGCTATCTATTAGGATTATAACAAACTAGCTACTTCCGCGCGGTTTCACCCGCTCTGCTCGGCTCCTATTGGTCATAGCGTAATGTTTTATAGCCTATAGCCTTCCTCGATAAATGCACTATCCAACACAAAAAGAATTATTCAATTCGGACCAGTGGTTCCGGAGATTAGCGCGTTCAGACAAACCAACAATCAAACAAACAAACTCTACAGCTTTATAATATTAGTATAGATGTTCTGAAAATCACTACTTATCCCCCATCGTACCTTGGGTGTTAAAAGGACGGGAAGTGCGCGCAGAGGGGTTGGCCGTGACCTAGCCTGCCCTATATTGACGAGGTGCCCCAATTATTACGGCCTTCGCAGCTTCTCTCGAGTCCTGCGACATTGAAGCGGGAACATAGTTAGATCGCTTTAATAGAGTTTTGCGTGTAGGTGTTGACGTGATAGGTTTCTACGTAAATTAATATGGATGTTGCAAAATGTTCTAATGAAAGTGCTGCTTTGCTGTTTTAAATTAAATTGCTGTTTTGAATATAAGATACTGATGTTATATTGTTTATGTTTTAGACAAAATGGTCTTTGAGGAACCGTTTCTAACTCAAGAAATAAAATATAAGTTCTATACTTCATTGTTTGTACTGAATTGCTTTTGAAAAATGGTTTGCGTTTGTTCTTACAAAAGGCTATCCACGATTACCTACACTGCGTCTTTAGAGAACAGAAAGTATAAAGAGAAGAACTAGGTAAATATTACCTGGGAAATAATAGTCGAGGTCACTTTAAGTACATCGGAGAGCTGTGGCCTCAATCCTTCCTTTTAACCTCGACATAGTCAAGTGCACGATGCTACAGGGCAATGAGGACATATGGGGGCGAGGTGGTCTTTACTTATGCATAGAATCTTCTAAGAGGGATTTTATTTACTATAAGAGATGGTTATAAACCCGTATCGAGCAGTTAACAAATATGTGTATGAAAAATATTAGTGAAACTGCGCTGACACATAATTAACTTTATTCTTGGAGCTACACAGTGTATTTTACATTACACCAACTAGAAATAAGTACGTGAAGCGTGGCAGAGACATAAAGTAGATTGCGTGAATGATTAGCGCTGTGCAAGACGGAAGCCGCCTCTGAGAACATTTTTTGCTTATCTTAAAGTAAAACATAAAATTCTTAAAGTAAGACATAAAATTCTCACTTTAGTAAACATATATATTTTAGAATTATGCAAGCTAGTCCGCAAGTATCCAGACTCTTACAAAAAAAGAGGAGACATGCACACAAATCGCTCGCTTCGACACAAAAATAAATTGAATTTGCCACGTTCCAACTTAAAGATGCATGCTTCTAGTCCATATGCTATGTCCATAAAAATTTATAATAATTTACCAGAAGAATTAAGAGAAATAGAAAAAACTAGTATATTTATAAGAAAATTGAAACAACTCTTAATTAAAAAAAGCTATTACACCATAGATGAATTCCTACAGGATAAATAAATAAGACTACCTACTTGTAACACTAACTTGGCTGGGTAAGCCTAGTCTAACCTAAATAATAAATTACTTATAATATAATAACTAGTCTACACTAAATAAGACTAAATATTACTAAAATACTATACAAAACGAGTTACCATAAAACTAATTATAAAAACATTGTATGATAAATATATTAAAAATAAATACTAAAAATTAACAATAAATATAACATATATACAAATATATAATATATATAAAAATATAATATAGAACATACATAAATAAATACGAATGGAAGCGAACAAGTATAATTATAATTAATAAAAATATAATAAAGAAGACCTAATATATATTCTAATATACTACTAAACACATATACACTAGAATATTGAAATTGAAATTACCAAATACTTATTTAATTAATTTTAATATGATATTAAATTAACACTAAAAGCCCTTCCTCTCTCCTACGAATTTTATATTTTTTATATTTTGCTGTGCCCGACAGGGTCCATAATTGTGACTAAATACTGTATTTCTAACACCTATGTACATTATGGATGCAATAAATACTTGAATACTTGAATACTTGAATACTTGAAAGTTCTGACGTAAAACCACAAACGTTGTTTATGAGTCCGTCCCTGTTTTTACGACGGCCGCGAGACATGACAAGGATCATGTCCCGACTAACAAGGTCTTTGTTAGGAGGTCCCGCCCTCCACAATTCATTTTATTCCAACCGTTCTATTGTAAATAGGACCTTAAGTATACTTGTGTATAGGTACTTATACTTTGCGCAAAGATATTATTGGGTTTTAAAGCGCCTTGGTAAACGCCATTAATGGAATCGTAATGAGAGTTTTATGTTTCGTTTCAAATTTTCCGTAGGTAGTCTATATTTGTGGAATAAAGCTGAAGAGTTCGCTTGAACTCAGAATAACCAATACTAATCGTCGGCAGGCTATTTACATCACAGAACATCAAGTAGAAATTAATCGTTTGTACAAACAGTGTTAAAATAGTGTAGTAGAACAATATTTTTTTATAAATTCAGCAAAAATCTTACTTATTCTTGAAATTCAGAAACTGTTATAGACGAATACATTTTACGGGTCAACGTAAAGTAAAAAGTCTACAAAAGACTTTTAAGACAGCTTGACTTTTAAGTTATATGTATTTTTTCGCGAAGAAATGTAACTATCAATTCTTAGTTTTCTTTTTTCGACTAAAACTAACATTGACGCAGTGAAGGTCTGTTAAATTATAAAGTTTATATTTTATTCGGAGAATTTGGGTCCTCCGACAATACATTGGTATTACAAAATGTTCCATCACTTTGAAATCTTTATTCTTTTTATGTATTTTTTTCCTCTTAACAGCAATATTATTACAGCTTCAAACATATTTAAGATTGTTTCTAAGAAAGAATTTACATTTTACATAGGTACTTTGATTTTCTATTGAAATAAAACATTTTTCTTACTTCGATTTCTAGAAGAAGGTAATGAAAGTTCAATTTAAAATAACATTTCAAGTGATCTTGCGACAGGCTCACATATGACAGATGGCATCATAAAAAAACTGTTTTCTCTTCACGTAGCAACAAGTTTAATATTGTAATGTAACATGCATAGGTAAACGTTAATCGTCAGTTTATTAGAAAGTGATTGCGTTTGTAGTGAATAGCTTAAACAGAAGCTTTCCCCGTTATTACAGTTTCGATGGCGACGCAGACCGGGCACAATCCGGCCAAGGCTAGACCTCGACCCAGGCTTTTGTTCGCGTAACCCTCCCAATACTTCCGCGGTTTATCCTTTGTACAAAGTTTTAACAGTAAAATGCAGCCCATTAATGCTTTAACTTCGTTATTACATTTCTTTTCAACAATCTTTTAGGTCGGATTTAAAATGTATGATGTCATTATGTTGTTTCATTCAGTGGCTATGTTCAGCCCAGTTATGTTAATATACAACGTCTTTTCAACTCTCTTTTTCCCTTTGACATCTATTCTAGAATATTCACAAAATTATCATATAAAGTATCTGAGACTACTTACCAGTATAACCGACATTTCGAATAATCTATTTGTGTACAACGAATAAGCTTTTGTTTTATTTTATTTCAGTATGTCACAGAAAAGATGGGAGGTGCCGAGGGCACAAAATTGGATTTGGACTTTGTGGAGATGGAAAGAGTAAGTACAGCAGTAACTATTGGCTTTTATGGAAACACAATAAAGCTTCAGATGCGATGCGCTCACAGAAATATGAATTCAAATCTTATTTCACAATCGAATCTAATAAAAGTGTGGAGACTGGAGATACCCATTTTCTTTATAAAAAAACTGCTACTTTTATTACTGTACATTTGTTATCTTTTCTAGAAAACAGACGTCACTTGCGAGTTAGTGGAAGAGTTACAAACAAAAACGAAAGAGTTCCTGCAGCCTAACCCCACGGCTCGTGCAAAGATGGCTGCCGTGAAGGGCATCAGCAAACTGAGCGGGCAAGCTAAAAGCAACACCTACCCCCAGCCAGAGGGCGTGCTAGGCGACTGCATGCTGCTCTACGGCAAGAAACTTGGGGAGGACACCGTCTTCTGTAAGTGCCATTAAACAAGCATTAATAGTTGCGAGTTTTACGAAGATGGTGAACCAAACTTTGTCATTCAGATGGACACGGTATGCGGGGACGCACACCCTGGCGTTAGCTGGGCGTGACCGCGCGGCGTTGTCGCGGCGTGCGACCACAGAACGCCGCGTGCACGTCGCGCGGTCGTGGAACACTACGTGGCATCGTACAGACGCCGACGTTTTTTGTTTCGTTTATCATTAGATTTTCCGTTCCATTATATCGTTTCGCAGTCACGCGACGTGCACGCAGCGTGGACGGGTGTAGCGCGCTCCTTCGGGAGTGGCGCGAGCCCAACCAACATACGCTATAATGATGCCTAAACTGATTGACATATTTTGATTTGGTTTGCCTGTTCCTTGAGATTCTTTCCTTAATGCAGTTGTATCGGTTTCCATCATCCGGTGTATGTTGGACGAACCAAGATAAGTGTAGTCACCTCATGAGAAAACGTTGCTATGATATTTATTTGTATATTAGTTTTGTTTTAGCCAGTTCATTTTATTGTTCTTTCCCAGGACCTGTAGCACTAGCAAGCAAGTTTTGTTATGTTATGCCTATTAGTTAATTACAATATCTGTGTTCGATTCTACAGACCAAACCTCTTTAATCGTCTTGGACTTTAAAATCCTTCATAATATGAGGGACACAGATATTAGTATTTTTAAGTTAATTAAACATTTTCATTTTTGATAACTTCTTAGCAAATTGTCTCATCGAGATGGGCGAGGCTCTGAAGCAAATGGCCGACGTAAAGTATTCACTGGATGACAACATCAAGCAAAACTTCTTGGAACCTCTTCACCATTTGCAGACCAAAGATCTTAAGGAAGTCATGGTAAGTATATTTTCAATTGCTCTTTCTGTGATAAGTCGGGGCTTAATTCTAATAATAGTTCTTTGGAAAAGTGAGAGATTGCTGAATTGTCCACAGAATTTGAGACACAAATCAATTACTTACCTAGGGCTTAGGTTCTAGCTGCAGAATGGCATATTGATTGTGATCTTATCTGGAGGAGGTTAGCTTCTAGACAGTATCATCGAATTAAATGCATTTGCAAACACTCGAATGCCACTATTGTCACATAACTGTTCTATTATACAGAATCCTAGTGTTTGGAAGTAATTAATGTTTAAACTTGTGTTTCCAGCATCACCGAAAGAAACTACAGGGACGCCGGTTGGACTTCGACTGCAAACGGCGAAGACAGGCTAAAGGTGATTATACTCAATTTGTTTACACTGTTCAATATTGCCCATTTTTAATCAATTTCTTTTTTCTCTATCAACTTTTGTTTTTCTTCTATTTTTGTAAGTTTTTACTTTTTCTTTTTTCCGAACGTATTGACCAGGCCCCGGTAGGGCCAGCCCTTACATGAGCCCAAGTCACAACGCACCAAGGCAGGGTACGTGGTGTGCAATAAATGCTAAAACTAAAACACTATAGCCCTGTAGTGCTAAGCTAACACACCATTGAGAGCCTCATTACAACTTATTCAAATCGTATAATGTACGCTCGTTTTTTTTCCATGTTTTTGTTCCCGTCCGCCTGCGTCGCTCCTAACCATCATTCATACCCTGAGTATTGTTTTCGCCATTTGGTTTGTATGCACTTTTTGGTTTTATTTTTATTTTATTTTATTACATCTCACTAACTTCGTATCATCGGTTTACACGTAACGTTGCGTGTCAATGTGTGTGTCGTACGTTTGTGAAGCGTCCATAAACATCAGGAGCTCATATTGCAGACGATGAAATACGACAGGCGGAGGAAAAGTTCGCCGAGTCCCTACAGCTGGCCCAGATCGGCATGTTCAACCTTCTCGATAATGACGTAAGTACAACTCTTTTATTTCACAACCTTTTAAAGAATTGTCTAGAGATGCGTAGATGGAAGGTTCATGCTGACTTGTGTGACGTTCGTAGGTGGAGCAGGTCGCACAGCTCACGTTCTTCGCAGAGAGCCTACTCGAGTACCACCAGCAATGCACGGAGATCCTCAAAGGACTCGTATCTACGCTTATGGAAAAGTAATTATTACTGTAGCTAATTTTTAACTTTGTCTGTGGCAGTGTTATGAAATTCATTTAACATTTAATTTCTTATGTTTTCAGGAAAGAGGAAGCGGTGAACCGTCCCAAGATGGAGTTCGTACCTAAGACCCTAGCAGACCTGCACATCGAGGGCATCCACGACTTGAACAATGGTAGGCGGTACGGTTCCACCCAGAGTTTGTCCCGTCCCCGCCAACATATTCCCCCCTCCTCCTCTGTCGGCGACCTCAGCACCACTGATCCCTTCAAGGCTTGGGAAGCACCCTCACCCGTCAGAACCCAAGTAAGGCCAGCGCCAGGGTTCAAACCGCACCCAGCCCCACGGAATCAGTTCAATGGAAGGGACCCCTGGACAGGTGACTTTAGTTTTATTTGCCGGGTTATTTATGTTTGGTTTTGGTTGTGGATTGCGGGTAATGGTGGCGGTACGTGGTGGAAGGCAGTCCATGGTCGAAATCTGACTTGCACATGACACATTTCATTGGGAACATTGCGCACGCTTGGGGCACATGGCGACGTACCTCGGCACATTACTGCGACGGACTAATAATACACTGTATCACTCATAAACTAACCACAGTATACAGTCGCGAATCTGTGGGAAGGGATCGTAAAATGTGGGTAATTTAGGATTTGGCACCGCTCTGTGCGGTATATCATATGCTGTCAAGGTGACTGCATTCATTTTAGAATTAAATTAATAAAACGTTTAGTTAGTAAGCAATGAGATAAACAGTACTTGTTGTACAAAAAATAACTATATTTAGAACACGTGTATATATTGTACTCTATTAGTTCTTCTATAAATTGTGACTAACGATCCTATGTACCTAATAATACTTCGCTTATGTTTTTAATTCGATTGTGTAAATAAAATTGAATCTTATTGACATAATTATTATAGTGGGGATGAGTTAAACTAGTAAAAGGTGTACTTAAGGGTCAAAATTGTTTACTTCTTTGTACAGATACATACTTCAATTTTCTGTTTATTTTTTCACACCTCTATTACTATCACTATACGTCTTTTTGAAGTAACTTTTTTATCCTTATAGTAGGGGTTCTAGAAAGTCGTTTGTGCATAATTTCGGGTTTAGAGTCAAAGAAAAACCGGAACATAACATTTTATTATTTTTAGTTGAGCTTCTCTTATTCTTTTTTAACTGAAAAGGTGCACTTACAGGAGTGGGAAGATTACTGAACATTTTTCTTACAGGTTGCCGAAATTCCTTATCCCATCCCTCCACCCATTTTAACTTAGGAATAATCCTTGTTATTATCAATTATAATATATTCTTAATAATGTGTGTTTTTGCAGTGTTGCCATTAACAAATATTAAAAAATATCAGCATAGATAAAAAATAAGTATAAGTATTTTGTTACTGGCAACACCAGCAGTTTATATTGTCTCCTTTATATCCATAGATTAAAAATAAATGTTTCTTTCTATTTTTTGATATTATGTATGTTTAGTATCTGTTAGGACAATAAGTATGGTATGATCTTTCTTCCTATTTCTTCGTGTAGTCAATATTGATGTCTCTTCTTTATTTCTGAAGATTCGATGTTCCTTACAGACGAACTGATTGACATGCACATCGCGATTTAATAATTAATTTAAAGCAACACTTAAATATTTGTGTTAGTTAAAGTTTTTGAGTTACGTAGCAATGGTTTTTGTGGGCATTGAGTATATGGTTTGTTCACGTTTTGCGAAGCTGGTTCCCACGCCGGCTCCCCGGAACACAAGCCGCCGTCGAACCTGGAACTGTTCCCGGGATCGGGCAACACTTCGCGCTCAACCAATGGTAACACGCGAACACACATGAGAGATTGCATCTTATTTTTTATCTGCCTGATTGTACTGACAGTTTTTAGATTTGATTTTTTTTTTCATTAACGATTGCGTCATCCGACTATCGATTGTTTATTCAAAATTTTTCTTATGAAATAGTTTCCATTTTAGTGATTGGCACGAAATTTTAGATACATAATTTTGACTATATGATTCAATACAAACACAGTTAGACTCAAATTAGGTCTTGTTTTAGTAATCTATGCAATCTTTCACACATCACATTCACAGACATGATCGTGTAGAACAAAATAACTGGAGTAGTAAAACAATGCTTTTCTCTTGTTTCAACCGTACTTTTAACTGTACACGGAGCAAAACAACACAATTGTAGAGTAGTATTTGAGTTTGAACTTTGCTACAAGCAAATTAAGACTGCTTCTTCATGTATTGCTTACCTGTGTGGCGTTTTGTGAAGTCCTATTTTTGTGGTTTGATTGCCATAAGATATCGGAATTAATTAGGACGATTTCGTTAAAAAATATTTATTGTATAGTCTACACGAAACTCATTGACAAGACTTAGTAAAGAGAGTTTTCACGTCGCTAGAGGCGTCAATGTGGCGTGTTCTATACAACATTTGAAGTGATTAGACTCACAAGACCATTTTCGTTACTAACGCCATCTAGTGAGAGTGAAAACGAAATCTCGAATACAGCCAATGAGTTCAGTGTAGACTATACATAGAAAAACAAATGCTGTGCATGTCAAATTCATAGATTATGAACACGTGTGACGTTTTGTAGTTGCGTTGGAATGTAACATTTTCAATGGCATGCTAAATGCTTCATTACTTTACAGCATAGCCATACGATCATATCATGTAACAATGAAGCTATCATATACATTGTGAGGATGTCAATATCATACATTCTTCATGAACATTGATTAGAGATTTTTAAATAGTTTTAGTAGATGCTACGTGTTTTTTTCACTTCTACGTGTGTCCTTAACTACTTCAATCTTTTTTATTGTGATAACCATTGTCCTTGTTGTGAATTTAATTATGACTTTGTTTTACTTTTCTAATCTAATAAGAACACGTAATATCTACAAAAGGTAAAAACACACTCTTCATAACACCTTCAATAGAATAGATGTTTTTGAAAAATTGGTTTATTGTGATATGGTTTATCATGAGTGTGTTTTTGCCTTAGGCCCATAGAATACAATTAGGTGAAATGTGATAATTTTAGCATGGATTGTTAATGAAGAATTTCATTTTATTTGTAACACCCTATTAGATACAGTGCGAGCAGGTAAGTATGAATAGTAATTTGCTAAAAATATCACATTCAAATCGGGCCTATAGTATTTTGGCACACTGCAATGAATCCTATGCAAGAGCAAAATTCAAAATAGCCAAATAATAGAAGTTTTATCTAAATAATTTATACTTGTTGTCACTGCAGTGTGCTAGAAGTATAGAAAGTTTATATGAGTGTATGAAATACGTTGGTAAACCGCTTCGTCCCCGCAGCGTCCCCGTTGCCGTCGCCGGTTAAGTCGCCCGCACGAACGCCCGTCGTGGCCAACAAGACGCCGTGCTGCACCGCTCTCTATGACTTCGAGCCGGAGAACCAAGGCGAACTAGGATTTAAGGTGAGTTATTTTTAATTACTATTATTACTGATGTTTTCAGTTACTGTGGGGGAGTCCTGGGGTGGGCAAGATGATTATTACGCCTTTCGGTTAAAGGAAACAGACTGGTACTGGCTGGCTAAGAGCATAATGATAGAATCCTATCAAAAGTTTTAACTAATTTTAATTCAATCTTTTAATTTTTACATACTCATGACCAGGTTTGTGAAACACGGACATCAACTTTGACTTCACGGATGGCGCGGCTGCCGCGTAACGAGTAGCGGGTTCGAATCCCGTACGGAGCAACTCTTTGTGTAATCCACAATTTGTTGTTTCGGCTCTGGGTGTGATGTGTATGCGTATCTTGTATGTCTGTAAACGCACCCACGACACAGGAGAAAATCCTAGTGTGGGACAATGTTTAAAAAAAAACTTTGGCATATTTGTATGTCCTTCATAATACTTATGTTCTATTTTTTATAATTATTTTTCAATTACAGGAGAACGACGTGATCACGCTGATCAACAAAGTTGACGACAACTGGTTCGAGGGCTCAGTACACGGCAAGACCGGGTACTTCCCGATCAGCTACGTTCAGGTCACCGTGCCCTTACCCAACATGTAAGCAACAAGTCATACCTAACCACCAACGTATTCATTCATTCCCTACTGATGTAACACAACTTTATACTGCTGCGAACGCTACACAACGCGAGATCTCAACACCACGAATCTCAAGTTGATCTAGTACCCGGCATGGATTACTCCGACCTTTATAAAGGTTGTGTTACACTTCTTATCCATACGTTAATATCACGTTACGCAGTATTACGTAGATTTGAATCTATTATATTGTGTCAAAAGCTCAATGGCAAGCTGTTATAGTTATACCTATTTAATTACACCGAATCATTTAATGAACTCGATGATCAGTTCATACCTGTCTTCCGGTGTATGAAACAGTTTTGTCATCTCTGTCGTAGCAGAATTTCTTTGGTGTTCATCGTGTTTCAATAATAAATAATCAACATAATGTTATATCAATCTTCCAAACTTTTAAAATATAGTAATGCAATTGAATGTTTAAAATTTACTATGTAGATGTAAACATCTAATCTAATCTCAAGGAGATAATGCTACGAATGTTACTTTTTTATTATTTTTTATTGTACCTACCTACTGTTTGCATTTATTGCCAAAATAAGTAATTATTTAATATTAAAATTATTGTAATAGAAATCATTGTAATATTTGTAATCATGTTGCCATTTCTTCATGACGTTCTTTATTATTATTTGTAATTAGTTTGAAATAAATTGCTGTTATTTTTATGTATTAGGCTACTTTTTAGTTTATAAAATGACACGCCAAATATACCAACATCAAATTGGAGTATTTTTGCTCAGATTCGAAAGACGAAGAATTAAATTGAGTGTTGATCATTGAAGTATGAATTCCACACTTGTAGACTGTGTGTATTGAAAGTGGGTAGTATGTAAGTACACCACTCTATAATGTTGCATTCCAAATACATACAGCTCAAGTTTGTCGATGTGGATTCGGTAAATGAGATTGATAATTTTAAGCAAAGTGATACGTCAATGTCAATCGCAATACGTTATTGCTGAGGGCTCTCTGCCGCGATGCAGCAAAAATTCTGTAAAGTGATATTTTTAAACTAACGTTTGTATATTAGTTTAATAACATGCATCTATTTTTAGATGTATCACCCTTTGTATAGTATTCTCCTTTGACGTACGATTAGTTTATTTAGTTAATTATCCTTATTTGTACCGTAAATAGAAGGCACAGGAGCGGGATATTATAGTATTTACTAGGATGATTATTATATAAAACTAGTTAACACATGCGATTAGATTTTATAGTTGTATGTTCGCGGGTAATTATTTAACTGAATGAAGGAAGTATACAATATAACGTATATTATAAAATTAATGTGAGAATATGAGGAACGGAGTCATAAGAATTGTTGAATTATTGCCAGAAATCTTGGCGTTTCGATGTTTGATGTATTATTGGCAAGCTATAAAACATAATGTAATGTAATTGTGATATATATATTATCATGCTGTTGGTGCGGTGTCCAATGATTTTGTTCTATATTTACATTGTATATATTTTTTAAATACCAGTGCCCTATTTACTTTTTCGACATTTTGCATAATAACTCCTTTAGTCATTATCTAAGCTACCTATTTTAATATATTTTAATGTGTATGATTGATACCAAAAATATCGAAATTAGTAATTCTACATGGCCTCCATTCAATAGTAATGATAATTGTAATTGAATTATTGCACTTGAGAGCTAAGATCTTAAATCGTCATATTATTCACTTTGTCCGATATTGGTGTTGCAGTAATATTGAACATAAGTAATTTAATAATAAATTCATCGCATCATTATTGTCGTTAATGGACCCCATTGTATCACATTTCTGGCATACAAAAGACAATACCTAGATCTAATGTTAGTTGTATGTAAGTTCATAAATAATTGTTCTATCTTCAAGTGTCTCTTAATATAAGTATTTTGAGTATATAAATATATTCATCAATGTTACGAGGATGTCATGTTTCAATCTTTAATGTACGAGGATGCAGCGCGGACAGGCGTAACAATGCGTCCGCCATTGGTGGCATGCCGCTGCGACCTTCTCACATAAACATACCATGTAATCGAATGAAGTACGTCACTACGATCTTATCACTATCCTACAGAGCGGAATTAGACTGTTGTTGTTTTAAATGTGTATAAAATTCTACTAGCTTGGAATGTATGAATGTTTGATATGAGAGTTGTGGGCGTGTTTCTATGTACGATAAACTAGCCTGCTTACTGGAAACTAAGTATATAAAATGACAAATAAGCCTAAAGATAGTAATCAAAATGATGTAGGACCTATGTGCATTCTTCGGACACAAGGCGCCACCTTATTACACATCGTTGCGAAATAAGGTGAAATCTTTACAAAAATGATTTGAAATGAATTGAAGGTTTAGTGGCAGCTTTTAGCCTAACGTAAGGAGCTAGTTTATCGCACATCTATTTTGTAGTTGTCCTATACAGTGTTGGTTCAGTGTTGCTTCACTTGTTATGTATGTCGAATCATTGGTTTGTATGATAATGCTACTTGTTGTCACACTACACTCATGTTTATACAAAAGGAAATGATTGAAGGATAACAGAGGATAGATAAAGTTGTCAGACAATTCAAACAACAAGTAACGTTATCTTGAAGGGTGATTTGTTAGCATACGAAAGTATATTATGTGTCAGATAGCACTATCATTATATTGGCTCCCAAAATATTTTGCTATTGATGCGAGTACCTACGTCTGTTATGGTGTATTATTCTTGTTCATGTTACTGTAATCTTAAAATACTGTAATGTCATAGATTTAAACTTGACGATTTACGAGATGTAATGCAAATATTATTGATTTGTATTAAAATTTATCCCGAAACTTATTGCTCGTTTTCGCCTCCTAATAAAATGTTAACAATTAAACACTTATTTATTTTGTTTTATTTCGAAATCCTATATACCGTTTATTTATTAGGACTTTCCATAAGTACTACTTCTTCTGGTGATCTCCGTATTAATTGCAAAGAGGGCTCCTATAATTAGCAAAAATGCGTGTTGCCATTACATATGTAACACCAATTTTTACTAATTGCTAAAGACTAAATTAACAGTCCCTACTCTTTTATAATATCTGATTAAGTTGCTCTTAACTGACAAATTTGATGTGGAAAATAAGTCAAATTATCCACCAGTTAAAACTAATATAAAATTAATCAGAAATAGTTGAACTGGTCTTAAATCAGTTTACACATTTGCGTAATAAGTGGCGTGAAATTTTTAAGTCTTAACGGAAGTGATGGTCAATAATTATTATTCAAGTACATTTACATTATGAACATACATTTTTTTAACATTAAGAAACCTTGGCTCTTACATTTTTATTGTAGCCTTGACTAATTTTGTGCAAGTAGGTAAATTGCTACATAACACAATGCCTTTCCTTTAAAGCATTTGATACTAGCTACTCCCGATGCTCGGCACCTATTGATCGTAGCATGATGTTTTTATAGCCTTCATCGATAAATGGACTATCCAACACAGAAATAATTGTTAAATTCGAGCAGATCATGAGGTTCAAACACTCTTCTGCTTTATAATAATACAGATTATAAATAATACACATTTGATGTGGCCCATTTGTAGCAGGTGAGCATATTATGTCCATGCAGAGCTAGAATTTAACACCCAGACCCGGATCAAACAAATGTGAATTGACCGAACCAGTAAGTTCTACATAAAATATGTAGTTCTACCAGTCGCCCGGGCTCCACTATGCAATCCATTGAAATTAATTAGATTAATGTGTAATTATTCAAATTAATTAGATTTAGATGTGTAAATAAAATATTTAGATTCGCAACTCTCAGTACATTCGGAAGACAATGTTCAGTGGTGCATTGTTATTGTTACATAACCTGTATTTGGGATAAGTATGTGAGAAGACGTAAGTTTGTAATTTCTTCGATACGAAATTATTACGATTATGTACCTATTTATTTTTTAAAGCTAGGTACTGTATATTTTAGGTAGCGGTAAAACAGGATGAATAGATTCAGAAGACGGGTGAATAAATGTTGGGGAAATATTCAACATCTATTCAGCCCTTTCCTGTATCTATTCAGCCCTTTCCTGTATCTATTCAGCCCTTTCCTGTATCTATTCAGCCCTTTCCTGTATCTATTCAGCCCTTTCCTGTATCTATTCAGCCCTTTCCTGTATCTATTCAGCCCTTTCCTGTATCTATTCAGCCCTTTCCTGTATCTATTCAGCCCTTTCCTGTATCTATTCAGCCCTTTCCTGTATCTATTCAGCCCTTTCCTGTATCTATTCAGCCCTTTCCTGTATCTATTCAGCCCTTTCCTGTATCTATTCAGCCCTTTCCTGTATCTATTCAGCCCTTTCCTGTATCTATTCAGCCCTTTCCTGTATCTATTCAGCCCTTTCCTGTATCTATTCAGCCCTTTCCTGTATCTATTCAGCCCTTTCCTGTATCTATTCAGCCCTTTCCTGTATCTATTCAGCCCTTTCCTGTATCTATTCAGCCCTTTCCTGTATCTATTCAGCCCTTTCCTGTATCTATTCAGCCCTTTCCTGTATCTATTCAGCCCTTTCCTGTATCTATTCAGCCCTTTCCTGTATCTATTCAGCCCTTTCCTGTATCTATTCAGCCCTTTCCTGTATCTATTCAGCCCTTTCCTGTATCTATTCAGCCCTTTCCTGTATCTATTCAGCCCTTTCCTGTATCTATTCAGCCCTTTCCTGTATCTATTCAGCCCTTTCCTGTATCTATTCAGCCCTTTCCTGTATCTATTCAGCCCTTTCCTGTATCTATTCAGCCCTTTCCTGTATCTATTCAGCCCTTTCCTGTATCTATTCAGCCCTTTCCTGTATCTATTCAGCCCTTTCCTGTATCTATTCAGCCCTTTCCTGTATCTATTCAGCCCTTTCCTGTATCTATTCAGCCCTTTCCTGTATCTATTCAGCCCTTTCCTGTATCTATTCAGCCCTTTCCTGTATCTATTCAGCCCTTTCCTGTATCTATTCAGCCCTTTCCTGTATCTATTCAGCCCTTTCCTGTATCTATTCAGCCCTTTCCTGTATCTATTCAGCCCTTTCCTGTATCTATTCAGCCCTTTCCTGTATCTATTCAGCCCTTTCCTGTATCTATTCAGCCCTTTCCTGTATCTATTCAGCCCTTTCCTGTATCTATTCAGCCCTTTCCTGTATCTATTCAGGCCTTTCCTGTATCTATTCAGCCCTTTCCTGTGTCTATTCAGCCCTTTCCTGTGTCTATTCAGCCCTTTCCTGTGTCTATTCAGCCCTTTCCTGTGTCTATTCAGCCCTTTACTGTATCTATTCAGCCCTTTCCTGTATCTATTCAGCCCTTTCCTGTATCTATTCAGCCCTTTCCTGTATCTATTCAGCCCTTTCCTGTATCTATTCACCCCGTTTTACGTTACCCGGTATTTGCTTCGTAGTAATTATAATTATCATCATAATCCCACCAGTTGTGCCTCGTCTAGTGATCCACTTGCTCGTTTGCCCTCTATTCTATAAAAATGTATGTGAACTGTGTATGCTTGTGATAGTTTCATTTTCAGTGTATATTGCAGTTTGCTATTATAGGTACTAAGAATGGGTAAAATAAAATACAGAGTTACTATCGGAAGTGAAAGATATTTATTAAATCAAAATGTTGGAATTAGATATTGTAATTGGAATGATTAGAATATTGAAATTTGAATGTGAATAGAAACAATTTCAGGATATAGTAAGAGATCAGTTAGTTGCCGCCACGAAGACGCAACACCAAGTGCAGGGTGGATTCTTTTTGAATATTGTAGTCGGAAAGAGTGCGTCCGTCTTCCAACTGCTTGCCGGCGAAGATGAGACGCTGCTGGTCAGGGGGGATGCCTTCCTTGTCCTGGATCTTGGCTTTGACGTTCTCAATAGTATCCGAAGGCTCAACCTCCAGAGTAATAGTCTTGCCAGTCAAGGTCTTTACGAAGATCTGCATACCACCTCGCAGACGGAGTACAAGATGAAGTGTGGATTCTTTCTGGATGTTGTAGTCAGAAAGAGTGCGTCCGTCTTCCAACTGCTTGCCAGCGAAGATGAGACGCTGCTGGTCAGGGGGGATGCCTTCCTTGTCCTGGATCTTGGCTTTGACGTTCTCAATAGTATCCGAAGGCTCAACCTCCAGAGTAATAGTCTTGCCAGTCAAGGTCTTTACGAAGATCTGCATACCACCTCGCAGACGGAGCACAAGATGGAGGGTTGATTCTTTCTGGATGTTGTAGTCGGACAAAGTGCGGCCATCTTCCAACTGCTTGCCGGCGAAGATAAGACGCTGCTGGTCTGGGGGGATACCTTCCTTATCTTGGATCTTAGCTTTTACATTTTCAATGGTGTCAGACGGCTCAACCTCCAGAGTGATGGTCTTTCCAGTAAGAGTCTTGACGAAGATCTGCATACCACCTCGGAGACGGAGCACCAAGTGCAGGGTCGATTCTTTCTGGATGTTGTAGTCGGACAAAGTGCGGCCATCTTCCAACTGCTTGCCGGCGAAGATAAGACGCTGCTGATCAGGGGGGATACCCTCTTTGTCCTGAATTTTGGCCTTTACATTTTCAATTGTGTCAGAAGGTTCAACCTCGAGAGTGATGGTCTTACCAGTCAAAGTTTTGACAAATATCTGCATACCACCTCGCAAACGGAGCACAAGATGTAGTGTGGATTCTTTCTGGATGTTGTAGTCGGAAAGAGTGCGTCCGTCTTCCAACTGCTTTCCGGCAAAGATGAGACGCTGCTGGTCAGGGGGGATGCCTTCCTTGTCCTGGATCTTGGCCTTGACATTCTCAATAGTATCCGAAGGTTCAACCTCGAGAGTGATGGTCTTGCCAGTGAGGGTCTTGACGAAAATCTGCATACCACCTCGCAGACGGAGCACAAGATGGAGGGTTGACTCTTTCTGGATGTTGTAGTCGGAAAGAGTGCGTCCGTCTTCCAGCTGCTTGCCAGCGAAAATTAGACGCTGCTGGTCTGGGGGGATACCTTCCTTATCTTGGATCTTAGCTTTTACATTTTCAATGGTGTCAGAAGGTTCAACCTCGAGAGTGATGGTTTTGCCAGTCAAAGTTTTGACGAAGATCTGCATACCACCTCGCAGACGGAGCACAAGATGGAGGGTTGATTCTTTCTGGATGTTGTAGTCAGAAAGAGTGCGTCCGTCTTCCAACTGTTTTCCGGCAAAGATGAGACGCTGCTGGTCCGGGGGGATGCCTTCCTTGTCCTGGATCTTGGCTTTGACGTTCTCAATAGTATCCGAAGGCTCAACCTCCAGAGTAATAGTCTTGCCAGTCAAGGTCTTTACAAAAATCTGCATACCACCTCGCAGACGGAGCACAAGATGAAGGGTGGATTCTTTCTGGATGTTGTAGTCGGAAAGAGTGCGTCCGTCTTCCAGCTGCTTGCCAGCGAAAATTAGACGCTGCTGGTCAGGGGGGATGCCTTCCTTGTCCTGGATCTTGGCTTTTACATTTTCAATGGTGTCAGATGGCTCAACCTCCAGAGTGATGGTCTTGCCAGTGAGGGTCTTGACGAAAATCTGCATACCACCTCGGAGACGGAGCACCAAGTGCAGGGTGGATTCTTTCTGGATGTTGTAGTCGGACAAAGTGCGGCCATCCTCTAATTGTTTGCCGGCGAAGATAAGACGCTGCTGGTCAGGGGGGATGCCTTCCTTATCTTGGATCTTGGCTTTTACGTTTTCGATGGTGTCAGATGGCTCAACCTCGAGAGTGATGGTCTTGCCAGTCAAGGTCTTTACGAAGATCTGCATACCACCTCGCAGACGGAGCACAAGATGGAGGGTTGACTCTTTCTGGATGTTGTAGTCAGAAAGAGTGCGTCCGTCTTCCAGCTGCTTGCCAGCGAAAATGAGACGCTGCTGGTCTGGGGGGATACCTTCCTTATCTTGGATCTTAGCTTTTACATTTTCAATGGTGTCAGATGGCTCAACCTCCAGAGTGATGGTCTTACCAGTGAGGGTCTTGACGAAAATCTGCATACCACCTCGCAGACGTAGTACCAAGTGCAGGGTGGATTCTTTCTGGATGTTATAATCTGACAAAGTACGTCCATCTTCCAACTGCTTGCCGGCAAAGATAAGACGCTGCTGGTCAGGGGGGATGCCTTCCTTGTCCTGGATCTTGGCTTTGACGTTCTCAATAGTATCCGAAGGCTCAACCTCCAGGGTAATAGTCTTGCCAGTCAAGGTCTTTACGAAGATCTGCATACCACCTCGCAGACGGAGCACAAGATGAAGGGTGGATTCTTTCTGGATGTTATAATCTGACAAAGTGCGGCCATCTTCCAATTGTTTGCCAGCAAAGATAAGACGCTGCTGGTCAGGGGGGATACCCTCTTTGTCCTGGATCTTGGCCTTCACATTTTCAATCGTGTCAGAAGGTTCAACCTCGAGAGTGATGGTCTTACCAGTCAAAGTTTTGACAAATATCTGCATACCACCTCGCAAACGGAGCACAAGATGTAGTGTGGATTCTTTCTGGATGTTGTAGTCAGAAAGAGTGCGTCCATCTTCCAACTGCTTGCCGGCAAAGATAAGACGCTGCTGGTCTGGAGGAATGCCTTCTTTGTCTTGGATCTTGGCCTTTACATTTTCAATTGTGTCAGAAGGTTCAACTTCGAGAGTGATGGTTTTGCCAGTAAGAGTCTTGACAAATATCTGCATACCACCTCGGAGTCGCAATACAAGGTGAAGGGTCGATTCTTTCTGAATGTTATAATCTGAGAGGGTGCGACCATCCTCTAATTGTTTACCAGCGAAGATCAATCGCTGCTGATCTGGGGGAATACCTTCTTTGTCTTGGATTTTAGCCTTAACATTCTCGATAGTGTCTGAAGGCTCAACTTCAAGGGTAATCGTCTTACCAGTGAGAGTTTTCACGAAAATCTGCATACCGCCACGGAGACGCAGAACAAGATGGAGGGTGGATTCTTTTTGAATGTTGTAGTCAGACAGTGTGCGGCCGTCTTCCAACTGCTTTCCTGCGAAGATCAATCGTTGCTGATCTGGAGGAATGCCTTCTTTATCTTGAATTTTAGCTTTAACATTTTCAATGGTGTCGGATGGCTCGACTTCAAGCGTAATAGTTTTACCCGTCAAGGTTTTTACGAAAATCTGCATGGTGATATCTGTAACAATCGAGGAAAGCTATTTGAGGACAATGAAAACTATAAATTTAGTCAATCGTAATGTCTGGTACGAGAAGGCTATCAAACTAGGACAAAGAACAAAGAAAGTTCGCGATCACAAAATGGCGTCATCCATTGACTCTAAAATATTTTAGTAAAACTGAAATTAACATGACAACGTCAAACAGAAGGGAGTTTTAATCACAGTAAAGATAGATTTCTGAATAAACTTACCAATTTAATACTTAACAGAAATATCAAGATTATTGAAAACTTATAATAATAATAAACACAAAACACTGCTTATTCAACGCGAGTCAGTCACAAATTGATTAATCACAACAGGAAAATCAGAAATTCACAACACGAAAAAGCGAAACTCATGATTGAATGAATGGAAAGAACGATATGGGTTCATCTATTGATTTTATGAATTTGAATAACAGGCTTTTAGCCGTAAGTTCTTAATTTTTCATAAACGTATATTATGCTTATATACCTCTTAACTATTTATTTAAAACAGTTATAAGAATAATATCTGTACATAAGACTTATTTGCATAGTATTCACAAGTAGCATGCACAAATAGCCAAAGCCGGTATAAGGCGAGGCGCCGAGCGAGACGCGCATATGCTGCCCATAAAATGGCGACGGTGCCAAAGGGCGCCAATGTTGAAATTTATAACTTGGTGCCGTTGGTAGAGAGGGCCCTTGACGGATATAAATATATAAGACGGACATTTGACGACCAAATTGGCGAAATATTAAAGTACGACCCAATTAAAAGTACCTCGAACCTGACGAACATCAATAAAAACAATGATGACTGTTGATGAAGCCAAAGAGGTGTGTAAGAATCGTAGCAATTGGCGTTCCTATGTCTCTGCCTACCTCCATGGGAAACAGGCATGTATATATGTGGGTATTTATCCAAAAATTGTCCATCGCTTCGCGTATGAGGTGTTATTGAGATGTTGCACAAGTTTAAGTATTCCACCTGACCAATGACTAGTAGGTACTCTAGTAGGACCAATTCAAAATTAAATGCTTGCCTAGGGCTCTTTAGGTTCTGAACATGGCTGAATATTTTTATAGTACCAGGAGATGTCTCGATATTTTTATAAGAGGAGCAGTCCTATTTCTCCCCTTATTTTCAACTTTAAACTTTTTGTAATTTAGTCATGAGTTTATTTATTTAGTTAAACAACTCTGCAACACTGGCTCGAATGATAATGTCAATGATTTGATTGAACGACATTGAAGTTTTTCATTCTATTTATTTTATCATCTGTGTTGCGGGCGTATCGAATGGAAACTGATTCTTGACTTGAAATAAAATTTGTAATAAAATAATTATTTTGTCATTTAACAAGTGTTAACAGAAACCGTTTTGTATATGCAACGAAATTATGTATTAATATCGAACAATTGCCTTTGGTTGCATCCGTTTTCTAATACTTCCAAGTACGGTCAATTATTATCTTTTTTTTCTATTGTAAACACGTTTGAGATATTTCCTAAAAATTTATATCGCGCTGTTCCTGAATAAACTATGAGTCACTGGTTTGGTTCTAACGCATACAAGTGAAGTGTTTCGGAAACAAATTATTTGTGTTTTGAAAGATGGCCGATTTAATTCGGGCTATGGGAGCTCCGATCGGACCCCCAGTAAAGGATAAGCTGGGGTCTCCATCGACGGAGTCCGAGGATGGCGGGGGTGATATCGCAGAGTTAGCTGCAGATTTGGAGCTGGATGAAGCTGATGGGCCTAGCACTAATGGTATGAATTAATGCATTGTCCTATTAATTTGCTTTGATCATTTTAAACAGGACAGCTTTAAATTATTGTCCTATTTATATTATCTACCAGGTGAAAGACAAGCTGTGCTAGCTCCACCAGAAACTGAATGGTATCATGGTCGACTGGATAGATACACATCTGAAGAAAGGCTTTGGGCTGCAGGGAAACTTGGCAGTTATCTTGGTGAGTCTCAATATATTTTAGAAAATGTGTAATATTATTTAATTTGAGGCTAAACATGTTTGCTGTATATTCCCTAAATAATTATTGATGTTTAGTCTTTTAGATTTCAAGTGTTAAGGTCTAAAGTTACTATCAAGTTAAGTTATTGGTATTACTTCTTATTAGAAACAAGTCAATTGTTGTGATACAAGGTACATGATGTTTATAAATAAGTCTACAATGCACAGAAAATTAGTGACCATTTAAATATGTTTAAGTTCATGTAATGTTCACATTAAAACATATTGGTACAAACCACATAAAATACTTAAAATGTATCATAATATTTTCTAAGTGTGATTCAAATAAGAATCTTGCTGTTAAAACAGTTTCCAAAACAGCAACATTTGTAACCAAATTATCATTGAAAAGTTCTAGCTAAAGACATTTAATTACACATTTTCTGGCCCCCACAATAGACAAAGGGTAATGAATGATTTCCCATGGTGTTTTCTAAAGAGAGTTGCTTATGCAATGACAATGAATGAGTATTTCCTTCAATATATGTGTACTATAGTGCAAATACATTGTTCTGTTGTTTTCCTTTGTAAACCATAGATAACACAATGAAGGTATTATTGATTGAGGTTTTATTACCAGTTACCAGTCCATATTACATGGAACAATGGATGGATATTATTTTCAATTTATGTACTTGTTTTAGAAGGGTTCAGATAGTACTATAAGTCTTAGTTTTATTTCTATTTTAAAGGCAATAAATATATCAATAATGTACCAATAAATTATACTAGGATTTTATAAACAAAGTTAATAGGTATTTGGTAGAATTTTTTTTCCTCAATTACAATGCAACTTCATATCATAAATACAACATTATTCTGGAACTTTTAAATATTAAAAACATTTTTATTGAAACTGCATATTAATGTAATATACTTTCTATTTTATGAATACATTAGCTGATGCCCGCAGCTTCAAATTACTTTTTAGTACATCAGCTACCTGCCAATAAAAGTCCAGTCAGAATCAATCCAGCTATTTCAAAGACTAGCCAAAAGCAGACTATTTCAAAGACCAAACAGAAAGAATATTATTTTGGTGTATGTTTCAAATGCACATGTGTACATTTTGTACAGTAATATACAGCAAAAAGACAATTTTATTTATTAGTCTAGATTAGTTTCACCTGCTCAATATAGTAAAAACTTAGAAAAAGTTTAATACAGTAGATAGTGATTAAATAGAAAATATTTATTTTCAGTACGAGAGAGTGACCGAAAACCAGGATCATATGTCTTGAGTTACTTAGGCCGCACTGGAATCAATCATTTCAGGTAATTATTGTTTTGTCAACATAACAGTCCAATAGTTGTGGTGACCATATTGAGTAGACGGCTCCATCTAGACAAGCATAGTGTTGGCTACTCTCCAGCTAAGTGGAGTAATGGAGTCCAATATTAGTCACTCAAGTGAAATATACTAATGGTGGAAGGATTTTTCAAATGTGATCAGTAGTTTCGGAGCCTATTCAATGTAAACAAACAGGCAGTCAATATTTCCTCTTTATAATATGGGTATGGGCATAGATTAATAACCACAAATTTTTATTATGTTTAATTAATAATGACCTAAAAAGTAAATGCCTCTAAGTTTTTCCTGTTTAATCATCTGGTTTAATTCATACAGAATAACAGCGGTATGTGGCGATTATTACATTGGCGGTCGTCAGTTCGATTCCCTGACTGAGCTGGTGGGCTTCTACAGCCACTGCTCTGATCTTCTGAAGAGAGAAAGGCTTGTGGAACCTGTGCCTCCACCTGAACCTGTTAATGATAAAAAGGTAAAGTTGAATTGTATATATCGTCACGCCTTTTATCCCCGAAGGGGTAGGCAGAGGTGCACATTATAGCACTGTATAATGTACACCCACTTTTCACAATTTATGCTGTAAGTCCCATGTAATAGGGCGCTAGCCTATTAAACCTGATGAAGATAACTTCACGTCTTTTTATGCCCTGTACAAATAGGCAGAGGCGCAATGTTGCTATCCTGTACAGGCATGGCGCACATATGATTTGTACTTCCATTTTTTGCAATGAGTCCCTTGGTGACAGACCATGGGAATGGGACTCCTAATCAAGAAAAAGTGGGTGTAACTTTCCAGGAAGACGTGGCGGTACCGCACTATAACTTTTTTTTTATTTCTTGACAGAGAGTAGTAGCCATACTGCCTTACACGAAGATGCCGGACACGGACGAGCTAACCTTCCAAAAAGGTGATATATTCTTCCTCCATAACGACATGGGAGATGGCTGGCTCTGGGTCACTGCTCATAGGTAAGTCAAAGTAACAAATATTTAATTTAATGTCATTAATATCTTGTTCATCCATTCTTATCACTGTATTGGTCAATCAACAACACACAACATATCTCATCTCACTTAACACCTTAGACGCCATGTCGGACAACGCTGTGCGACACTAGTGAAGGAAAAGCCTTTAACATTTTTTTGTTCGCGGTGAAGGTGTTAAAGGAAGCAAACTAACTAACCCATTACCTCAATTCGTGTTCTCCAGAGTCTTATCAGTTTTGCTAACCGCTATTAGAATATATTATCATCGGTTTCTGTCGTTATACCACAAGCTAGTAATGTTTATGTTTCATCATCATTATATTAGCCATAGGATGTCCACTGGTTGAACATAGGCTTCCCCCAATGACTTCCAGATAGGCTGTTTATGTTTACTTAAAGCCATTCTGACTGCACGGCTGTTGCGGTGTCTAGGCAAACGGCTGCTGCGCAACGTACACGCGAAAGAAACGTAGACCACTTGAATTTTCTCCTGTGTCGTGGGTGCGGTTTACAAACATACAATCGAACCCGCTACGAGTCCGATTCCCGCACGGAGTAACTCTGTGTGATCCACAAATTGTTGTTTCGGGTCTGGGTGTCATGTGTATTTGAACTTGTATGTTTGTAAACGCACCCACGACTCAGGAGACAATCCTAGTGCGGGGCGACGTTTCTTTTTAATTAAAAACAATTAAGCCCTCAATTTTACTGGTAAAAAATAATAAACGTGACTTAATACATGTTTCGCTTTACAAATACCTAGTACCTAGTTCATTCAAGCTGATAATGGCCGATATCTAGCTACGGCATCAATGCATCCGTTTATTTTTCGATATCTCATATCCTGCTATTAAATGTGTATTGTACAACTAATGCGCAGTTCCTTCCAAACGCTTTGTTTAGAAAGGGTCTAGCGGCCATAGTATAAATAAAACGAACGCGTCTAATTTCAACTTTATACTTTTGTAATAAAATCTAAAATCAATTGAAGATATTTTACAGTTTCAGGGTGTTACATTTTTGCAGGTCAATGGTCTGAATATGAGTTTGTGTTGGAAAGAAATCATATATTAAGTTAAACGTTTTGTTGTACTAATTGTTATCCAATGAGAACCTGGATCCCTAGATATTATTAATTGGTTGAATCTGGATTTACGTCTTCTATGCTGATCAGATCTTTCCTCTTTATTAAGTAATACGTAGAGTACGAATGACTACCCGACAGGGTCCATAATTCTGACTTAATACTGTATTTTTTAACACCTTTGTACATTATGGATGCAATAAATACTTGAATACTTGATGATGCAATGGGACTTTTTATAAACGCAATACCTATGCTATATTTAGCTTTTTACCTCTTTGGTTTTTTACAGTTGTTATTCATAAAGTAACTTTGTCTATTGTGTTTTCCTAAAGGAAAATATCACTAATTAGGAATGACTACAACATACATCTTTAAATTACGTAATATTCCTTATTGCACTTAATAACATATTTAAACTCAACTAAAATTACATTTTTAAATACTGGAGTCCGCTCCAGAGACAGAAACCTCCTCACAATATGTGCTGTTTCAAGGAGAACTACCTTCTGTATCAGGCTCTTGATCAACCTCTTAAGGTGGTTGTCGAGGCTATTAAGTATTAACCAATTGGCCGACAATTACTCCTTGCTATTATTATTACCAATATTACTTCGTTTTTTATTCGCTAGGTAATGAACTACGTAAGTTTTTGCACCTACGGTGCCCAATAAGTGGTTGGTAATTAACCGAAAAACATTTTCTTATTTCTCCAACCAGAACTGGGGAACAAGGAATGATCTTCAGAGAGTTGGTAGAGGACCTTGACCCTTCAATCGATCCGAACACTGTCTTCTCATGGTTCCATCCGAACTGCACCAAGAGTGAAGCAGTCGACATGCTAGTCAAGGCTGGTCCTGGGAGCTTCCTCGTCAGACCCTCAGACAACTCACCCGGAGACTACTCCCTGTTCTTCCACATCAACAACCAGATTCAAAGGTTCAGGATAGAGAAGAAAGGGGTCCGGTATCTAATGGGAGGGAGGACCTTCGAATGCTTGGATGCTGTCATCAATAGGTACAGGAAGGAGCAGATTGTTGAAGGACATACCTTAGGACAACCGGTAAGTAATCCACCATACATTAATTTGACCTTGAGAACATTGATTCTACATTATTCCTTCCTTATTTACTTCTAACATGAAATCACAATATAAAAATAAAATTGTGAACCAATAACATACTTAATTATTATTATCATCATTGTAAATAAATATATCACACGCTATCACGAATGAATACAAAAAACATTTTCGTTTCGATAAGATATGTGCGATTAGTATCAACGTTTTTGCGCATTATTTTATCTGTAGATCATTCATAAGAAAACGATGGTGCAGACAGGAATTAATTGTGTTAATATGATAAATTGTATTCATTACGAAAATTTTTTTGCGGTAAATTATTTTTTGACCTGAAATGGCGTGATTAAACTAAATCCTTTATAATCTGTATTGAGATAATGTAGATTAGAGAGCGTCCCATAATAGAAACTCTCAAAAATAATGTTTTCAATACAATTTAAACCTTATTACAATCCTCTAAAAATCACTTTTCTCATCAGCTGATTGCAGAAGGCCATGTGATCGAACCGCAACAGAACACGACTGGGGCAGCGGCTGAGAAGATTTACGCCACGCTGCGAGAATGTCGTGACCAAATAGGCCTTAAGAAGACCAAGGGCATCAAACACCAAGGCTACTTAAACAAGAAGTCGGATAAGGGAGCCAAGAAGTGGAAGGCATTGTACTTTGTACTTCTGCAAGAAGGGACTGACACGCATTTGTACTTCTACGATTCTCCAAAGAGGACTAAGCCTAAGGGATTGATTGATCTCTCTTGTGCCTATCTTTATCAGGTATTTTGAATCTTATTTACTACAAAATAGTGGATTGTTAATTATAAATTCGCTTGTGTAATTGTAACTTTATTGGTATTTTTATTTTGCCAAGACCATTTGATTAAATCAATTCAAAGTTCCATTTAGTTGTAATATGTACTTGATAAAGATATCAAATCAGCAAACATTAATAATGACTGTTATTCCTGAGAGAACATGTCATTTCTTTGATAACTTTAAAATTAAATACCTATAGTCGACTGTACCTATGATTATTTTGTCTGCAGTGTCACGAATCGCTCTGGGAGCGTGAATTCTGCTTCCAACTAGTGGAGCGAGCGTTGCCTTGCTTGTCGACCCATACGTTCCTCGCGGCTAACTCCGCCAGCGAGGAACGCGCCTGGCTCGATGCCTTACGACCACTCTGTGTGCCTCAACAAGCCAGACACCAGTGCAAGGTAATTTGAACTCTAAAATATTCGATTTTAAGGAGTAATGTCGTTAGTCGGACAAGAAAATCTGTTGTCTCGGTCTAGTAGCGATGTGGACCAGTGAAAGACTTGATTGACAGTATCTTTACTTCCGATGTGGATTGTTTATAACAAATTTAAGTGGTTAAAAAGTCTATATGACATGTAGTTGTATTAGGAAGTGTGTGAATTAGCGAAGCTTATAAATATGATGTTTATTGTGGAAACTTGACTTTCACTTCTGTGGAATCTTTACTTGCGTGTTTCATCGTAAATAATAATCTGTGGTTGATGTGCAGGTGGCCCGCGTGGTGTGGCTGCGCGCGCTGCGCGTGCGCTGCCTGACGGCGCACCGGCTGCCGGCCCGCCTGGCGCCGCGCCCCCACCTGCGCCTGGCGCTGGGCGCCGCCCCCGTCGCATCCACCAAGCCACGCCCGTCCCCTGACCCGCACTGGGATGACGAATTCGTTTTTGAGTAAGTACTATCTCTTTTTATAGATAAAGTTTAGTTTTTCCCCGAAAGGATTAGCAGAGATGCTGATTTCCAAAGTAACACTAATATTTCATCCTTTAAATATAAAAAATATTAATTACGAGCCAATATCAATAAAATGAAATGCTTAACACCGTCTTCAACCACATACAGGGTTTAACATATCTAATACTTAATTTCCTTTTCCAGCGACGTGCCTCCAGATGTAACTTCCTTCACTATCACTGTACACAACACTGGAAAGAGAGGAAAGGAATCTGAGGTGAGACAAATCAATATATCATACTACATAATTCATTCTAAGAACAATTGTCACTAAATCATACAGACCTACTGTTTTATTCTATAAAATTTAAAGTTACATAAATGTAAATGTTTCAGGTTGCAGAATTAACAATCGAACTTGCGAATCTCGCGAACGGCGAGGAAATCGAAGAATGGTATCCGCTGGCGGGCATGACACCAATCGGAGAATGGGGCTCTCTGAGATTGCGTATAAGGTAAATGTTAACTCATCTATGTTTTTTAAGATAATAAAGATAGTATACTACAAAAAATTGTAAACTCAAATTAGTTCATGTTTTGAAGGGAAAGCTACGCTTCCTCAACCGAAGTGATCCTTATGGTGTCACAGTAAACCAGCGTGATACTACCGAACTGTTATGTTTGACGTGATTCTATAGAAGTCCTAATCCTCCCTCTCTAAAAAGTTGGCAACGCATTTGTAGCTCCATTGGTGTGGCGGGAGTTTATGGGCACCCAACGGAAGATTTATCAAATCATCCTATAAAAATTTAGGTAGTTTAAGCTTTTTAAAAAAGTGTTTTACTTAATTTTTTATGGTTTCTGTCTTCTGCAGGTATATGCAAGAACTGGTGATGCCTCGAGAGGAGTACAATCCACTGCGTCAACTCCTACTGGAACCGGGTCTACCCGCTGTCAAAGCCTTGGCTGATCTCTGCCGTACTGACAGACAACCGCTGGCTACTTGTGAGTATTTGGTCATTGATATTTTTATCAATTTACTGTAGCAGAAATTGTGGGTATAGCAATGCAGTGCTAAAATCATAGTTTTATATAACAAACAAAATGTAACACGAAGTGGCGCTTGTAAGGGTTCGCCAGCGCTAAAAATCATAGTTTTATATGTATAACAAACAAAATGCAACACGAGGTGGCGCTTGTAAGGAGTTGCCCGCTCGAGAAATGGTTCCTAGGTGTGTCTGGTTAGTCTAAAGTTCACCAAAGTTTACCTCACACAAAGGAAATAGAACTTTTATGAGGATTTCTATCCTTAGGGTCCGAAAAGGGTCGGCAAAATGTGTTTAAAAATAGAATGTGTGTAATTGACAATGTATAGACTGCCTTAAGACGGTTAATATATATTTTTTGCTCTTCTTTTGTAGCGCTGCTGCACGCGTTCACGGAGTGCGGGCGCGGCGCGGAGCTGGCCCGCGAGCTGGTGAGCGCGGAGGTGGCGCGCGAGACCGACCACCGCGCCATGTTCCGCGCCGCCTCGCTCGCCACCGCGCTCGTCGACGAGTTCATGCGCGCGCACTGCAAGCCCTTCCTGCAGGTACCACCTAATAAAGTCACAGATTTTTGTCGCCACGTACACGTCACATTACAGTTCAGCATTTGGCTGAGCAGAATACCCAATAGCAGATCATAATTTACTTTCAAAATAAGAATGATTTCAAACTGAATAAGTTTTTCTGTTTGTCTACAACACAACAGGTTGTTTGTTGATATAGCTACTGACTAACTATATCGTTATCTCTAAAGATTTCACTATAGTTGGGCCATTACAAACATGCGAACTGTCAGATCTCTCGCTCACACTTATGCAAGTTATGCGGGATAGTCACATTATTTTGACGTGACAGGTCGCACGTTTGTAATGTTGCAACTATAAGTGTACTTGTTCTTAGAACCCTAAGCCAACAAACGTACACATAAATTCTATATCTATCTAGTCCATTTATCAGCGTCACTCTACTACTCTACCTTGTTTTTTTTTGTCTTATCTGACTATTATTGATTTCAGGCGGCGATTTCGGAGACCGTACAGAGATTAATCGACGCGAAACAATCGGCTGAATTGAATCCTACGAAAATGGACTCTCCCGACGATGCGTGTAACAACGCTGAATTTCTTCTTATGATACTCGATCAGGTTTGTTATTTAAATAGATATTTCTTACTTTATTGAAGTACAAGAAATTACAGCAAAGTTTCTGGCTGTCTGGTCAAAGTATTTACGTATATTATATACGAAAATCTGAGTTATTTTTATATAGTCAATTAGTTATCTTTTGATGCCAAATATATTATATTTTTTTACAACCAGACTGGTAACTAACAAGATCTAGTTTTACCATATACCTACAGATATTTTTAGACTTTCAGTAGTGACAAAAAAAAAACGAACACTTGAAAAGAAGACAAAAAAAGTTGTTACAAGCAACTTTATTGTCTCAGCTATGGTCTTAACTAACGTTACTATCTTATACTCCAGATAACTCTGTCGATCTTCACGTCTCCGGAGGCGTGTCCCCGGCCGGTCCGCTACCTGTGTGGCTGCCTGCAGCGCGCCGCCGTCGCCAAGTGGCCCAATGAACGCTTCGTCAGGACCAGAGTCGTCTCCGGTATGTACTGTGACTTCAAGTAAATTAAAGTATAAAAAAATGCTATTTAAATTACCTTAAACTTATTCAATGCCAAGTTACTGATAGATAATGTGTTCAACTGTGTTTTTATTATTCATCGGATTTCTTTTTATCAATTGTAAATGTGTAAGCAAATATTTCCTGGCTATAGTGATTAAGTGAATAAAACAGATGTTTTATTTAACAAACTGTGACATTGTAACTTAATAAATACGGCACGAGATGATGTATAAAAATTATGTAAAATATAGGTTATTCTATTCTATTTATATGATTACAGGCTTCATCTTCCTCCGCCTGATCTGCCCCGCACTAGTGGAGCCCCGCGGCTGGGGCCTGGTGTCGAGCTCCCCGCCGGCGCACGCGCAGCGCTCGCTGCTCATGGTGGCCAAGTGTCTGCAGAACCTCGCCAACCTCGTCGAGTTTGGTGCCAAGGTAATATCACAATACTTTTGTACTTACTATGACAATTAACTTGTTATATTTTGGAGTAAAAACGTGAAATCTTAAATGATACACAACTGAATCAATATTGGGATAAAGTTCAATATTGTGTAACGTTTTTGTAATAAATTGGATAAACTTTGTCTTTTACCATTTATTATTGTTACGTATAATATTTCTATTTACGATATCTTTAATTAGATATAGGACAGTCTACTATATATGTTTATTTCACCGTCATCATTATCAGTCGCTTCCTGCTTAATGCAGGAAGAGGCCTGTTCAATGCTACGCCACTGAGCTCAGCTAGTAATAACACTTGTAAAATCTCTAATTCAAACACTCTTTTTATTATTATGTATTATGGGCTTTACACACCTCAAATCTAAATGCAATGTGACATTATATTTTATAATTATTATTATTCTACAGGAGCCGTACATGGAAGTGGTAAATCCATTCATTCTGAAGAACAAGGAGCGAATGGTTGTGTTCTTGGACCAGCTGAGCAATGTGCCTGACCCTGGAAACCCACCACCAAACACCAACAACAATTTTGATATTGGTAAGACATTTATATTGGGATAGATTGCAGCCTGACAGTGAAAATATCTTCAAAATTAATTTCGATGTAATAAGCAAGAACCCTTAAATTTCTAACCCCCAAAAGGCCGGCAACGCACTTGTAACGCCTCTGGTGTTTCAAGTGTCCATGGGCGGCGGCGATTGCTTACCATCAGGTGATCTGTCTGCTCGTTTGCCGGCTTATTCCATGAAAATGGCAGACATGTCGCGCATTACATTTGCTTAATGCAAAAGATCCTTCAAGTAAAAGATCACAGTATTATAGACATTTATATGTTTTATATCCAGGGTATCTTACATTCTGTGTTCATCTCATTTCAATATCATTCTCCGTTACAGCTAAAGAACTAGCAACTCTGCACCACATATGTGTCTCTCACCTAACGGAGCTGCAAGGGCTGGCCAAGACTCAGCCGGCTATAAGGAAACTGGTGACAGTCACTGAGATGCTCACCAAACACAAGCACAAGTATCTCGAGATGATCAGATAGGATACAACTACTTATACACAGGTAAATACTATAGCAATATAAGTTTTTAAACTGACATGGTCACTAACACTATTATTAGAACTTATGACGGGATATTTACCATGTTTATTCACTTCGAAATATTCCGTCATAAGTTCTAATAATAAATTCTATAGCAAATATTTAGATTATTATGTTATCGGCTTACTAACGTAACTATTCGACGAGGAACTTTTGTTTAACGCGATTGTCGCGTTGTGTGTCGTGGAATGCCGCTCATGAATATGAGCATCTAGCATGGTTTGAAATTAGTCGAGTTTCTCGTTAAATATATTTTACGTGATAAAGCCGATAACATAACCATTTATGGTTAAGAAAAAAAGTTCATTAGAGGTTTCATGAAGTAGTTATAACATGTTTGCAAATCTAAACTTGAATTTTTCTTTGTTCCAGGGTAACAAGCAGTAATTGTATCGGACTATCGGTAAAGGTAGCGGCGGACGTAAGTCTTCCGATGTAGGAATAAGGAATTTCCCATAGTCGTTCATGCATAGTCATTGTTAGCTTTAGTCTACTATTACTTTATACGACAAACTACGCGTACATATTTAGTTTCAAGCTTATTCGTGCCAAAAGTTTAATTTTCTAAGTGCATTTTACATACACTTAAAAATCCACGGACATTGATGCGATTTTATTTAAAATGTAATAAAAAATATTCTGCTCTCTAGTATTACATAAGACTAATTTATTGATTTTATTTAAATCAAAACAATAATAAATATGATCATACATTTATATAAGGTGTTTTAAAGGTATCTGCCACGGCTTTAATGGGAGATGGTGTTGTGTTTGAAGATAACAACAGTGAAGAAATTTCGTACCCGGACTAGTTAGCTTAATTTGAGAACAAAAAGAAGTTGATAAACATTGACTCTATTCTGCATAACGTGGTTCACAAATATGTGTTGCTTGGTCAATAATAACAATTGCTATCAATTTATTGAAAGACAGACAGAGACAGTGAAAGAGATGGTTTCTTTCAGAACATTCAACACTAACTCCCATTAAAACCATGGCAGATACTTTTAGAACACCTTATACTTAAGTTAAAACGAGCATTTATTTTAGTTTTAAGAATAATCGAGCACAATATGCTCTATTTATATTATAACTCAGTATTTATTTTTATTGAGAGGTCTTCTTTGATTGAGGTAGCAGCGTCTGTGCTACAATAAGATTATACGACTATATACTTAGGCGTCAAAGTCCGCCAGCAATAACGAAGTGAGAACATCGTAATTATGAGAATACCTCTTACTGAAAATGCTTTAATTCGTAAAGAATAGAATTAATATTAATTAATCCTTTTATACTATTCGATTATTTAGATTTTTTGTATTTTATAGTCCTTTTATTTTCGTAGTGTGTCTAGATGTAGATAGCTATAGGAGTAAAGCTCGACCATCATTTTTAAGACACCAAAAATGTACTAGGTAAAGTGTATGAATGTGATAGACGTGAGTCGTGACTCATAGACTGGTGTTGTTTGCTAAATTACATTTTTGAATGTTGCACTTACAATCATTGCTGTGCACCCAACTATATTGATTCTCTGTGATAATGTCTCAATACTTTTTCATTGAATTTTGCATTTTATTAAGTCATTAATGATTTTATTCAAACTTTGGTTTTATTACTTAAGATTTTATTACGATTGGCTAGTTTCCTCAGTCAAAAATAAAGTATTTCGATACTTTTTAATATAATTAAATATTCGAAAATAATCACACTTTCGTTTATTGATTTTATCTACTTTATATACAATTTTTTTTAGTTAATTTTCTACTAATAAGTTTGCTAATTGACGTAAAAATATGATGACGTCATAAGTGTGTATCTCATACAAAATTCACACAAAATATCGTTTTAGACGTTACAATAAAAGTATTGAATTTGAAAAGTAGGAAACTAGCCTATTTTAGGGTGCCTACCGATTTGTTTAATATATTCAAGTATAGGAGTAAATTAGACAAATCTGTGAATGTGGCTGATTTGAACTCGTTCCATACTTCCTACCTTTCCTCTTGCTCAATAATTAATGTGTTGTTATTGTAGACAGTTTATATTTCTAGTGCCATATATTCTGTACTTATTATACTCGCACTCGCTTTCACATCACAGTTTTTATTAAGCTGCTATTTTAAAATCTCTGCAGGTATTTATAAAATACAATTACGCCGGCGACGCGACGCTAATTTTAAGTATTTCTAATATAATTTATTTACTTCAACATAGACATAAAAGACAGAATCAGAGAACATTATAAAAGTATATTATGAGTATTATTATACTTAATTTATTTTTGTAAAATGATTTTATTTTATTGCGAATGGATATTGATTTCAATTAAGGATTTGTTATGAAACCGCCTTTTTATTATTATCGCTTTTTTAATGCTGGATAGTTATACAATCGTCGGTTATCTCAAATGACTGCAAAACGCGCATCAATGCATCGAAGTTGATTTATTTATTTAGTAATAGCTTGTAGGAGTAGTGGATGTGTCGTCGCTGTATTTAAGTGTGTTTAGCTTACGATAGGACAATGTCTAGACTGAATTAAGCCCAATTAGACATGTTAGTATTACGTATTATGCACTAGATTTTCCACAAAATTGTAACAAAAAGTGATAAAAATTTGCAATATTCGGCCCATTTGATAAAAATTTTGTACTGAAATTCAGAGATTATATCCATAGCATAGGAGTTGATATTGTTAAATATTTTGAAACATTTTACAATGCTTATGTTTATTTTATTACAATTTTTAGGCATATTGACGAAGTTTATAGGCTTATTGGAATTGCTGTTAGCACAGATCACCAATTGAAGTTATTTGATAATGTCATTGGTTCTATGATTATTTATTTGAAACTAATGGAATATATATGATGATATGTTAATTTATAATTCAATGTAATATTTGCAAGCATGTTTATTGTATCACAGTTTTATTATCGGCACAGTTTGTAAAGTGATTGCACTAGTTAATATCTGCATATCACTCGGCTGATGCTTACACTCGCTATTTATATAATTGAAAGCATTTATTTGTTTCATTATGGTTATTCAGTTATGAAAATTATTACAAGGTATATTATAATGGTTAGTATTAGATTTTGTGACTGTTTTGTAATCTCTTTATATTCTATCCCTTAGCATTTTCTATTTTTAGAAACCCAGACACGTATAAAATAAAATTACTAAAAATTATAGTGTGTTTTATTGTTAGCCCATTCGAAATTTGATGTGTTCTTCATGTTATCAACTGGTTAACAAAGATAATGACTTTTTTGCCTTGCCTTGGGTGAGGTGAGAGGAATTCTTACGTAATTGACTGCTTTTTGAGCCAGAGCAGTCCACAATTCCGGGTGGAAAGATGAACTGGTTTTTAAACAGAATTCCATACACCTCTGCCTAAGTGTAAGTAGTTTTACTATTATGGGTTTTAGTCACACCTTTTCTCTAAAGGATAAGGGGGATTTGACAGTCATTGTTTGTTTATATGGGATTTTTCAAAATATTACTAGAATCATAAAATCCATAATTATTTGTATAAGTTTATTTACAAATTAAAAAATATAAGTAGATCTGTTACAGCTATGACATTAGTTTACAATTATGTGAGGAACAATATACTAAATGCCATAATAATACAACAACATGCAACATAGGGGGACTTCCTTTCGCCAATCCGAGCACACTTCCAGAATGTGCCTAATAATCTGAAAAAAAAAAACAAAATATAAAATATTAGAGAACCACAATCAAAGATGTTTATTTTTTTAAATGCTCTAATTCAAACATTTGTAAAATGAATCTTTATCTAATGATTTACATACATTTTTAAAAGGTTATTATAACTTAAATATTATGTTATCGGCTTATTCACATAACTGTTTAACAAGGAACCAAACTAGTTTCAAGCCTCTAGTACTATGAGTAAGCTGATAACATAATAATTAATTTAGTATGTCTCACAAAAGTTATAATCAAATTATTAACTAGAATAAATTTTAATTCAATCTCCTTTCATCCTTGCCAATCATGGGTACAATTTGGGAGATTTGAGTCTGCATCTAGTATGTTAGCTTCAAATTCATTGATATGATAAAGGAATAAATCTCAATATTTACAACTATAATTAATTCCACGGGAAAGAGACCGACTGAACTATCTAGATAACCTAATTACTAGTTGTTACATACCCTGTCTTATTGCGATCCATTATACTAGGGAAGAACGACCGTAAGTAAGCACAGGTGCATATCAGAAGTAATATAACAGACAGCAAACTTTGGAAATTAAATATTGCACTCTGAAACAAACAAAAACGTATAAGTAGTAATATTAATTTAATTATCTTCTCACTTAGTTTGTTGATGAACAAAATAAGGGATGATTACCATTTTAAGTGGCTTTCCAATTAGTTAAGAGCTTGTAAAAACAGAAGTGGTGGTTTTGATTAAAAATAAGGGCTTTCGGCTTTTATGAACTAGTAAATAGTTATATTTAACACAAAAAAGGAATAATATTTGGCCAAGTTAAAAGTTTGCTTGACAATTTGACGTTGACAGTAGATAGCAATGACGTGCAGATTGACAACTCAGCGCTGTGATGTTCGTTCGGAAATCACTTATGTAACTAAATAAATTGAAATATAATTGGAATAATGAGAATCATAATAAGTAAACCGACAGAGAATTGATTCAATGGTATGGTACGTTTGGTTTATCTTATCACTTCCATAATGTAGTACTTGTATTGCAGGTGCAGCTATTCAATGCCAAACCTCGTATACACCCCGCCCAGGTTTTGAACGGCAAGCAATACCTTTGCTGGGTTATTTGCGTTTGCTCCGTCTTAGGGGCTTTGTTAACACCAGGGCTTTAGCGATTTGATTTGATATATTTTATTAGATATATTGGCGTGCAAATTGATATTAATTATAAAGCTGTATTTAAACTGTTGCTATTTCTAGACGTTGTCCACCAGAAATATGCTATGTAGCTGTGCTACGAAGATGTAATAACTATGCTCTTAAACTATGTGACCGTTTCCACCGACACTAAGCTATGTAGCTGTGCGAGGAAGATGCACAGCTCGAGTGTGCGATGTGTCGATAGTAAGGGAAGGCAGCAACAGCACGCATCCACAGCCCACATCTTTCCATATAAAAAACATAACTTAGCTGAATCCGTTGTCACCAGTGGCATACTATGTGTACCAATGCAAATTGGTGGATGCCAAACCTAGCATAGCATATCTCCGGTGCTTGTATTGCAAAAGAAGGTTGAAGGCAGAAGAACGCGTGGTAGGTTGCGGGTGCGATGGTTGGATCAATTTAAAACTGCGTTCAATGATCCAGAACCCGTGGGGTAGACCCCCAACGGCCGTGATGTGACCGCCACTTCTTTAGGCTATATTGCATTGTTGATTTATGTTTTCTGCAAATAATTGAGATTGTTAAATAAACGATTAGTGGTTATTTTCTCTTCACTATAAACTCACTCAACTCCACTAGTTTTCTATTGGCAGTCATCAGTCAAGGACTTACCACATTTAATACTCATGTTAAGAGTTGAATCTCGACAAGCCGATGTCATTATGATAACAATAGCTTAGACAGACAAACACAAGTTAGCACTAAATAAAACAAACATCGAAAAATTTATGACGCTTAAGTTTTCGAGATAAAATTATTTATATAAGTTGATTGTAATGAAGGAGGAGTTAATATGTGTCGAGAGTTAACGTAACAATTAGTAGTAGACGGACGTATCATTGCGATGTGGGACGTTAAAGATAAAACGTTTGTTATTACGGGAGGTGCTTCCGGGCTTGGTGCGGGATACGCAAAGGCTTGTCTGGAACACGGAGCCAAGGTATTTCAATTCATTATATAATGACGGGGTATGAAAATTAAAAATCTATTGGTACACTTATCTAGACACATATATATGTAGTGCATCTGGAATGTTTGCAGCGGCTCGCGTTGATGGTTTTCATGCCATCCTTCGCAAGAGGACCGCCTCCTTGTTGCGCAGAGTGCGGGGCAGCATTAATAGCATCCTGAAGGTAGTCGCTGACAAAGTCGACTCAGTAATGATGCAAGCTTTCATGCGGGTTCTAGTTGGACAGTATGAATTGTAATATAACTGTGCCTGCATATAAGCAACATAATTTATTTTGTTTATTCCAATTTTCATTTTTCCAAATGTTACTATATGGACATCTATCCGAAATAAACGTTATATTATAACGTTTATTAACGTTATATTATTATTATAAGTGTTCTTATAGAATTTTCCAGTAAAAGAGATAGTACATATTTTTATTTTTTAAAAGCCTATTGTAAAAGGATTAGCAGGATAACGAAAGTTCCTAGCATGCAGGGGTTGCGGTTGAATCATACTGTAGCGTTTACGCTGTTTATAAGTGAGGCCGTGGTATCACTCCGGTCAAGTCCTCCCATTTGTGCCGAAGACATGGTTCCCCTATACTTGACATACGAAAGTTTCATGTTGACGAATGTTTCGACAAACGGTCTTGAATATTCCAAAAATAAATAAAAATTAAAGTAATGACGTGAGTCACATGTTTACCAATTTAATCTAAATCTAGAATTTCATAAGGTGCGGTCTGATTGATTAGCGCCATGTGATAATACTTTATGAACCTAACTAGTTAAAACATGTCATAGCCCACAGACCACATTATATAAAACATACATACAAACATAACCTAACGCCTGTCTCCCATGGGGGCAGGCAGAGACAATGGAACGCCAATTGCTACGATTATTACACACCTCTTTCGTTTCATCGACAGTCTTTTCATGAATATCTGTCGGTTAATGTACTTTTAATTTGGCCCTCCTTTAATATATTGCCAATCTGGTAGATATATGTCCGTCTAGGGCGCTCTCTACAGGCGGTCCCATTCTTATCCGCCTTGTATATTTCTTTCGTAAATCTGCTTTCATCCATACGTTCTACATGTTCAAACCATCGTAGCATCCCTAACTTTTACAATGCTTGTCTTTCAAGCCATAACACTATTTCACTTAATACTCCATACATACTTCTCAAGGCTCTCATTTCCACTGCATTAATCTTGGTTTCATGCTTCTTCATAAAACAATTTTTTTTTATTACAGAATGTAGCCCTTCTTGACATAGCCGAAAAGCTGGGCAACGCAACAGCTGAACAACTGAACAATACTTTTGGCAATAAAGTGATATTCGTGAAATGTGACGTGAGCAAGGAGGAGGACATCGTGAGTGCGTGGGACTCCGTGCTGGCTCAGTTCAAGCAGATTGACGTCATCGTCAACAATGCTGGCATCATGGTGGATGCTCCTAGCGTGTGGAGAACTGCTTCCGACGTTAATTGGGTATGGAAAGTTGTTAATAGATTTAAAGTCTCTTGGGTCACATAATCTTGTAAGAGACCTCTACAAAGATAATTATTATTATTTTAAGAGCAATTAGAAGGAAGGGCGATAAGCTTTTAATAAGCTTTTAATATTTCCAGCAAGGATTGGTCTCCTTTACCTTAAAAGGCGTTAGCCATATGAGGAAGGATGAGGGCGGTGCTGGTGGCACTATTTTGAACATCGCTTCGACATTGGCCATAACAAAAATGCCCTTTTTGCCAATCTACTGCGGTTCCAAAATGGCTGTTTTGCATTTCAGCCAATGTTTAGCGGTGAGTCAGTCTGCATCATTATCGAGTTAATTAGTACTTAATTGCATCCATTAGATAAATTAGACACTAGAGATAGTAACATACTTAAGTTCCATAAGTAAGGTAAGTGCTTGACATCAACCAGCTTTTAACTCGATAGACTCTATCGGCATAGAGTGCCTCGTTGGCCGAGTGGTTGCAAGTGCGACTGCCGGACAAAGAGTCTCGGGTTCGATTCCCGGGTCGGGCAAAGTATTATTGGACTTTTTTCGGTTTTTCGAAAATTTCTCAGTGGTAGCACGGAGTCTGGAAATGTGCCCGGTATATGGTAATAAGCTCACCACCTATTACATGGGATTTACAACATAAATTGTGAAATGTGGGTGTACATTGGCATTATGTACCATAATGTGCACCTCTGCCTACCCCTTCGGGGATTAAAGGCGTGACGTTATAACTCTATCGGCAAACATTGATATTTGCTGTAATCATCTATAAATTCTTCCTGCCATTTTTCCTAACGGGGCACTCCTTCAAAAGGCTCCTAACTTTCTGGGGCTGCTGATTCTTCCTACCTAATCTATTTCTTATTTCTAGATGGATCCGTTCTATGAAAATACAGGAATAAGAGTTATGACAATGTGCTTGGGGTGCACAGACACGCCGTTAATAGACAATTTACAGACCAGGCCTTGGGATCCGAAACTTGTGGACGATTTCGTCACCAACATTACTAACAGCTTTATACGGCAAAAGTAAGTTCTTGACGCTATCTAAAATGATAATTAATTAATTAGGTATGATTGTGGAATGAATGCTGTCGAGGTTTTCCCAGTAGGCTACAATATGGGGTACTTTAAGAAGGGAGTAATAGGTTTCTTAAGGGTCAGCAAATCGCATGTAATGCCCCAAGTGTTGCAAGGGTTCATAGGCTATGGTAACTAGTTATCATAAGGGGGGCCGTGTGCTTTTAATATTTTAAATTATAAAAAAAATATTCTAAGCATTAGGTATCATGTTTATGCCTCGTGAAGTCACGGTGGGTAATAATGGCTCCATTGAATAGGATAGGTAGTGAATGTCATCATTTTTTTTGGTATCGTTTTTTAACTTTTAATTACCCAATGGTTGCTTTCATCTGTGCTTTCATTTCCATTACAGACGGGAATCGGCCGTTTCAGCATTAATTAAGATGTTAACAACTGGTAACCCAGGCTCTATCTGGCTGACTCTCGACAATAAACCAGCTCGAGACATCACATCAGTTATCGACAACGCTTATAAAGAATTTGAGAAAGTTATGGCAGAATAAACGACTTATCTCATTTAAACGGCACAGCTCCAAGCCAGCAATAAACTTGTCACTTAAATTTGAACATTAAATCTTATGTCGTATGATATATTTCATAACGGACAATAAGAAAAGGGCTGTAAGCACGTGGTCCGTACGCTGTCAGCGCGCTTACACCTTTTTACATTGATCCCAAAGCAAAATAACGCCGTGTCGGGGCCGTGCCGTTTACGTGTGCGATGACTTTAAAATGTGAATTAACCGAATATTGTTGTTTCAGTAAATTAAGTTTATGCGGAATCCGCAAATTTATTGAGTTTGTTTTTCTTCTATAAAAATCCAATAAACATAGAATAAGATTACGAAATGATATTTTTATTTGGTCATCTGCCTCATAGAACAATTTACAAATCGATAATAGTCAGTTAAAAAACAAAAGAAAAGCTTTAAAGCCCAAAGGTTTGGCTGGTAGAAAATGCCTACGGCATTAAGCCCACCTTGTGTACACATTTATGTGCATAAAGAGTTAAATAAATAAATACACCAGAGTGATATTGCCCTTTGTGACAAAGTCAGTCACGGCATGTCCCCAGGACCTAGTAGGACACCTAGATGATGAAAGATAAACCTAAAACCACAATGACATTGCACTTTTTTTGGTGAATTCTAAGCCTACGCATTACGTCCGGAGCTGCGGACTACCTAGCGGGTTTACCGGGGCTCCGGCTCGAAAAGCAGGAGTAGGAACGGGGTGGTTTTTAGTCAGTAAAAAACACTCCCTCTTGCCTCGCCCAAGGCGACGGAAGAAACCATTGGATGATTTTCCCCCCTCAAAAAAAAAGAACCTAGTAGGACACCTAGATGGCTTCAATCTCAAAAAAGAAACAAAAGATAAACTTAAAACCAGAGTGATATTGCACTTTTCTTGGTGAACTCTAAGCCAATAATTAATTACGTAATTTGCAGCAACACAGTCATCCAGAAAGCACAAAGAGGTTTTTGAGATAAAAGTAAAGTAAGTACAGATAAGTTCCGTATAAATAAAGAGTTTGTCACTGTTTTCGAGAGTTAATTCAAGGGTAATTGATCAGACGGACGTATCATTGCGATGTGGGACGTTAAAGATAAAACGTTTGTTATTACGGGAGGTGCTTCCGGACTTGGTGCGGACTATGCGAAGGCTTGTTTGGAACATGGAGCTAAGGTATTTTATTTTCCAAAATATTTTCTAAGTCCCCATGAAATAATTTTAAGAGAGAGATTTATTTTTAGTGTAATGTTCCTTGTGTATCAATTTCATGGTTCGAGAAATGATCATATATTTTCAAAAAGAAATAAAATATTGAAGTGATAAAAGAGAGAGAAGATATTAAAGGGTACTAACCGTCCCAATTAATTTAAATTCTATGAATATCTAGCCTTTTTAAGGTAGGAGTACATTGATTAGTGTATGATATTTATCTATGTAAACATGTTTAGACATGTCGACTATTTGGTCAGACACCACAACTTTATTAGATATACCTATATGTATAATCGAATTAATTACAGAATGTAGCCATCCTAGATATAGCTGAAAACCTAGGTAATGCAACAGCTGAACAACTGAACAATACTTTTGACAATAAAGTGATATTCGTGAAATGTGACGTGAGCAAGGAGGAGGACATCGTGAGTGCGTGGGACTCCGTGCTGGCTCAGTTCAAGCAGATTGACGTCATCGTCAACAATGCTGGCATCATGGTGGATGCTCCTAGCGTGTGGAGAACTGCTACTACTGTTAATTGGGTATGAGAAGTTTATAGTATATTTATACGCTCTTCCCAAATCCCGTCTTAGGAGCTACACATTTAACACAGACTGTGTAGCAGCATTCTCTAATGGACTATAACTTTTTAATCTGCAATTTCCAACTAGCCTGCCAAGCGTGTCGTTAAAATTACAAAATCCTTTTACGTAGAGGAGGCATATCTGTCTAGCAGTGCCAGTACCTACTGTCAGAAATTGCTGATGATAAAGTAATCGATCAATACAAGACCACGTTCGGTGCTCTGATGCGTTAGTCTATTCGATGCTCTCATTTCTATTACTTTCAACGTAAATTAAACTCATAGTAAAGGTACTGATGATAAAATGTATAAGAAGAAAGAGTTTTTATGTTTAAAATGTATCTTTTCCCTTTCCAGCAAGGGTTGGTCTCCTTCACATTAAAAGGCGTCAGTCACATGAGGAAGGACGAGGGTGGAGCTGGTGGGACTATTTTAAACGTCGCTTCCATTTTGGGTCTAACGAAACTGGCGTATTTGCCAATCTACTGCGGTGCTAAAATGGCGGTTGTGCACTTCAGTCAATGTTTAGCGGTAAGTTATTGTGAATTGCATCATGTGTAATGTGTTTTTTATGGTATAAGCCGGTAAACGAGCAGACATATCACCTGATGGTAAGCAATGGTAAGCAATCGCTGCCGCCCATGGACACCTGAAACACCAGAGGCGTTACATTTTAGTTCTCATTTCTTTCAAAAGTAAAAATATTAAGAAGACCGAGGTTTACCGTTTTTTCCTTTTTAAATCTGCAAATATGTAGTTTAAATGTTCAATGTTGTCTGATTAATAATGCGCATTTGCGTTTGCAATTGCATGCGTTTCTGTATGCAAATCGTGCAGATTTCTAAATCAAAAGACCTCACAGGTGGACCCTTGGCTGCTAGAGAAAGCTATTATACCAGCCATAAGACGACCACAGCTGAACATAAGCCTCCCCCAATAACTTCCTGATTTATTTATTATTAGACTTATTTCATATTATGCCATTATTATTTCTAGATGGATCCATTCTACGACAATACTGGTGTGAGAGTAATGACAATGTGTTTAGGATCCACCGACACACCGTTGGCGCATAATTTAGAAACCAAGGCTTGGGACCCGAAACTTGGAAACGAAATGGTTGTCAAAATTACAAACCAGTTTATATGTCAAAAGTAAGTTTTTTTGAGTTAATTATTTAACACACTATAGGTATAATATTATAAACGTGAAAGTTTGTTTGTTTGTTTGTATGTTTGTCTGTTAATCACGCTGTTTATCACACGGGACGAAGCCGCTGGCACAATCTAGTTTTAAATATTTCACAAGCTAGTTGTGTGTCTTGTGTAGGTACTTGGCGGTGCTGTAGTTTCATGTAGATGCTTATCATCTGAAATCTATATATAACTCAAAGACATTCATTATTCATAGACTCAAAGCAGACGTGTCATAATTGTGCTCACTATAATGGCAGGAGACCTCAATAAATAAGTAATATCTACCTAATGTCTATAAGTAGCTTTTTTTGGGGGAGCAAAATCATTCAATGACTTCTCCCGCCTTGGACGAGGCAAGAGGGAGTGTCAGACTCTTACTGACTAAAAACTACCCCATTCCTACTCCTGCTTTTCGAGCCGGAGCCCCGGTAAACTCGCTAGGTAGTCCGCAGCAACGGAGTCTATAAGTAGCTAGACGGTGACCATTTCAACTCATTTTCTTTTTCATTACAGAAGGGAATCAGCAGTCGATGCCTTCATTAAAATGTTAACAGATGGTACTCCAGGCTCTACTTGGCTATCTCTTGACGACAAACCGGCTCGAGACATCACATCTGCCATTGATAACGCATTCATACAATTTGAGAAAGTTATGTCGGAATAAATAAGCTGTTATTGTTGTTATTTTGATTTTCCCTTGATTACACTTGACCTTTCAAATCTACTGCCTTATTTACTGGTTTTGTGGGGCTTAGTTTATAACGGCGTACAGAGCTGTTTCTTTGTGTAAGCACTCTTACGATGAATAACATTTTTGTTTTTATCAGTATCAGTATGCGTATTTCATTCAGTTCCTTAATTATTTTGTTTTGATGACCCGGGTCATATCATCTACATTATCTACATTGGATAAAATAATATCAGCATCATATAAACACGTTATACAAATAACATAAAACATGTAGTTTTTTGTTAGAATGAATGAATTTCTAGCAAGCAACATTACGACCGAATTTACAAACCTATTTCAATCATTTGATTGTCATACGATACTTGCCTATCTCTATTTAGATATGGACCGTGCTGATCGCTTACCATCAGGTGACTCGTTAGCTGGTTTGGGACGTATTCCATAAAAAAAAATTAGATAAATCTTTTCAGTAAATGAGCAAAAAAAAATAAAAACAATTAAAAGAGATAACGATTGAATTTCTATAAAAATGAATTTATTTAGTACATAATCTAATGAAATAAATCATTTAAGCCTCATAGGTACAGACACTAGATACTATGGTTTAAGGAGATTCTCAAAATCCTTGAATGCTCGATCAATGGTTGGAGTAATATTCTGACCAGGTTTGTTATCCAAGGACAGCCACATTGACGCCGGAGGGCCAGTTTTGTACATCTCCACTAGGACTTTAACTGCTGATTCTGGTCTGTAAATAATATGACATCATAATTAGACAAGAGGACCTCATCGGTAAATTGTATTGTTAGTCGAAAAAGGTAAATTAATAGCACAGAGCCTGAAATATTGCTTCATATAATTATGGTACTATGCTAATTACTTATATACCCTTGTAAAGTATACTGAGGTAGGTATAGAATAATCACATCTAATTGCATAGTCTCCCATGGGGGTAGGCAGAGATAATGGAACGCCAATTGCTACGATTCTTACACATACACACCTCTTTCGCTTCATCAACAGTCATCAGTCTTTTCATGCATGCTCGTCGGTTAAAGGTACTTTTAATTTGGCCCCTTTTTAATATGTCGCTATATATCCGTCTGGGGCGCCCTCTACCGACAGTCCCACTCATATTCGCCTTGTATATTAATATCTAATTGCAATCAATCTTATTGCTTCAATTTAATCAACAGGCGTTATACAATACTTTCGCTTGGAAATAATGAAAATACAAAGGAAGATTTATTTAGAAAGAAAATGGTACTTACTTTTGATACACAACTTTGTGTTTCTGACTCTCAATGACATCCATCATTAATTGACCGACCTTAGGGTCATACGCCTTCGGTCCCAAGTTCTCCAGCAATGCAGTGTCAGTAGGACCGAGGCATAAGGTTACAACTCTTACTCCAGTGATCTCGAAGAATGGTGGCATCTGAAAATGAGAATAAAATAGTTTTCAGATAACCATGCTGCTGTGATTAAGAGTCCCGGTGTGACTTGAAACTGGTAGGAGGTAGGCCAGCTCGAATAAACCAACCAATCACAGCGCGAACGAACGCTCCCAAACGCGCTCTCGTTTCGATTACTTTAAACGTAAAGCAAACTAATACTATGGGAAGGTTCACTTCAGAATGCCTAATTTTTTAAAATTAATTTTGAACCGTTTAACAGCTCCAATTTTAGTGTGTAATGGTTTGTTTAGGGGGTCTTCCTATACTCAAACTGTCTGATGTTTCGTCTAGGCTGACTAGGCAACATTACAATTACGTTTTATTTAATGAGATTTTAATATTCCTAAATTGAAACTACAGCGGAGTATCCTCCTCACTCTCCAAGAGACTTATAAATAAATATTCTGCCTTCGAGAAGTTGAAAGTGGTATTGGCTTTGGCTTTTTACCTGACTGCGCCAGAAGGAGGGTTATGTTTTTTAACTGTTTTTTACTTACCGCTATACATTGACTGAAGTGCAATACAGCCATTTTGGAGCCACTGTAGATGGGAAATGCCCCCAGTTTCATGAATGCCACTGTTGAAGCAATGTTCATGATGGTTCCACCAGCCCCACCCTCATCCTTCTTCATGTGCTTGATGCCTTTCAATGTGAAGGAGACTAATCCTTGCTGAGAATTTACAAAAATGCACTAGAATATGTTTTCAGTAATAAAGGGTGATCAAGAATAGGTAAAATCAATAGTTAAGTCTGTACGACGCGACGCCCGGAGTGTCTCTCGCGTCGGCTGGGGCGTGGAGAGGTTCGTTTCCTCACGCACCCCGCCTCTTCCTTAGCTAGCATCCCAGCCAGACGGCATCCCAGTCCCCCTCGCTCCACACCATGGTCTGAACCAATGTCTGACGCGACAGATCGTCGAGTCCGTCAGAGAAGCTAGGTGCTCGTACTTTACACACTTAAAAGAGAAGTGGTAAATCTTGAATCACTATTTACCCAATTAACATCGGAAGCAGTTCTCCACACGCTAGGAGCATCCACCATGATGCCAGCATTGTTGACGATGACGTCAATCTGCTTGAACTGAGCCAGCACGGAGTCCCACGCACTCACGATGTCCTCCTCCTTGCTCACGTCACATTTCACGAATATTACTTTATTGCCGTAGGTCTTATTCAAATTTTCAGCTTTGGCTTTGCCTAGGCTCTCGGCAATGTCGAGGATTGCTACATTCTGTAATCATTCAAGTAATTTTATTGTAGTTAGAATCAAATATTTTTGTATGGAAATTGTGAATATATTCATATTTTTGTTCGGCTATGAACGTCGTATGGCCTTGTGGCTGATAATGATGACAATTAACTAAGTTACTTTTTTTTTTGATGGGAAAATCTTTCAATTACTTCTCGAGAGGGAGTGTCAGACTCTTACTGAGTAAAAAACACCCCGTTCCTACTCTTGCCCTGCTTAGTCCGCAGCTCCGGATCAGGAATTAAATATACTAATGGAATGGAAGGAATTTAATAATATTTCATTTTAATTGCCGGTCTTTAGGGAATGGCCAAGATAAATATTATATGTTGATTATAATCACCAAACATCTTGATCACCATGAGACCACCTAATTTGCTATTCCATGGTAGGCACATGCTTGATATCAAATTGAACGTCAATTTCAATAAAAAATGTTTCCTCATCGTGACAGATGTAATTAGAGTCCTAAATCTAAAGTCCATTTTTTATCAAGTCAGCATGACTGCTATATTTTTTATTTCTCTTTCAATAAAAAATATGTCAAATAATATTTTGCTCGATCCGAACACCAAACAAAAATAATATTATGTAAACAATAAGTTTTTTTTTTATTAGCGTGTTTATTTTTGAGGGTGGAAAATCATCCAATGTTTTATCTCGCCAGTGCTACTACGGAAGTGTCGGACTCTTACTGACTACCTGTGCTAAAAACCACCCGTTCCTATTCCTGCTCTTCGAGCCCAAGACCCGGAAACCCGACAGGTCTACCGCGGCTCCTTATCGGGCATCAGCTCTACTGGGCCTCATCAGTGGTGGTCTGATAGCACTTTGAGGCACGAGCAGAACGCGACGCATCGTACGCACACGGGCGAACGAAGGTGATAACATATCATTTTATTATTTAAAAAAAACGAACTGACTAAACTTCCGATACTATTACCTAATAATATTATAGCTACATCTACAATAAAAAATACAAACAAATGCTACAGTAAAATAAAATGTCTTTAAACAAAAATAGGTATAGGTTTTGTCACGCATTTTATAACAAAAAAAAAAAAAAATAGTAAAAAAAAGCAACAAAGAATATAAACTATTCCATTTTTGAATAGGTTTCGAACAGGTGGCGACGAATAAAAAAAAGTAAAACATGTACCTTTGCACCTTCCTTGAGGAATGCTTCAGCATACAGCGCGCCCAAGCCTGAAGCTCCACCAGTAATCAAAAAGGTTTTATTATTAGCGTCCCACTCCGCCATTTTTGTTAACGCTCACCAACACTGTCAATCATTAACTAACGCTAAAACTGCTCTCAAGTTTTTATGTAGATACAAAAACTACTGAGTGGCTATTATTGCCTAGAGGCAATTGTAATACACCTGCTGTATTTATTATCTATATCTGTTTATAAGAAGAGTGAGAATGATTGTTTGATGTTATCATCAATGACCCTTTATAAAGGCCTAGGATAAAGATGAGTTCTTATTACCTATAGATCGGTTATTAATTTCGTCTGTGAAGTAGCTTTTTTTTGAAGGAGGGAAAATTATTCAATGACTACTCCCGCCCTGGGCGTGGCGAGTGAGAGTGTCAGACTCTTATTGACTAAAAACCACCCCGTTCCTACTCCTGCTTTTCGAACAGTCTTCGGTAAACCTGCTAGGTAGACCGCTGGTCCTGTAACAAGGAACAAGCATCAATGCTCTTGGATAAATCCGAACAAATAGAAATTCTAACATTGACTGTCCCGGGCTGTTGAAGGCTGATTGTTTCATTCAAGCAATTAACGGCTTGACTGGAAACGGTTTTGGTTACTATTATTAGGAGTGATTCTTAATGGTAAATGGTAACAGAGCTGCGTATTAAAAAAAACATTGATACTCAAGGTTTTTTGTAGGGCTTTATGTGTCTAACCCAAAAAAATATACCTATTGTAGTTTTTAGACGTATTATTTAACGACGCCTAATCGAAACGCGAGCGCCTCAAAGAGCCACTACGGTGATTGAAATAAAAAAAGTAGCAGTCATGCTCTTTTAGTAAAAAAAAAATTGATTTTGGACTTTTCGATAAAAATTACATCGGTCACGATGAGGAAACACTTTTTTATTTGAATTGACGACCAATTGATATCAATTATATATCTAGTTACCTACCTAAGACTATCTCATAGTGATCAGATTACGTTCGCTATATTACGGAGTGCGTTGACCTCCTGAAACAGAAGATTTATGCATGGGCAAACCGTATTTGGCGGTATAAGAAGCGAGTAGAACTATATACCCAGATTTTTTTTAACGTTTATAAGTCTGCATTTGGCCACCAACCCGTATACTGCCTGGACGGTGAAGCGAAAATGTGGCCGAGGATGGAGCACACAAACTTAGAAAGTACCTATTTACTCTGACCCTGAAAAGACCCGGGTCGTATTTCTTGAATATCTCAGTTAGCCCTTATCTAATGACCTGTACTGTAGGTGTGGTATGACATACTTTCTTTCTTCTTTACATTATCTAGGTAGAATAAACAGATAATGATATAAACACTTGATATTAATTCGTTAAGATAACGTTTTAGTATATAAGTCAAAACTGATGTTATAAACATCAGAAAGTGAATAAACTGTTCTTTAAAATGGCAAAGTGGGAGATCCAGGGAAAGACGTTTTTAATAACCGGAGGAGCCTCTGGCATGGGGGCTTTGTACGCTGAGGCCTATTTAAAGAATGGGGCAAAGGTAAATACTTAATCCATTTGTAAATTAGCGTTAGACAAGTATTAGTTGGTAGACAACATTATTGTTAGAACTTAAAACGGGATATTTACCATGTTTATTTATGTCGATGAGTTTCCGATATTTCGGCACTGTTGCAAGCGCCATGATCACGGATGAACTATTAAGTTAAGACTAATAAACATGATAAACATGATAATGATATTAATAGTGTCCATGTCAGTTTAAAAATTGATAGACAACATTGGTTGTTTCTCTCAAATATTTTCTTCATCAAACCAAATCAAGTTTTCATTGATTCCCACTTTATTTGTTTTTAAATAAATATTTATTCTTTTCAGAGTGTAGCGCTTTTGGATATAGCTGTGGAAACTGGCAAAGCGACAGCCGAACGTTTAAACAAAACTTTTGACAATAAAGTGATATTCGTGAAATGTGACGTGAGCAAGGAGGAGGACATCGTGAGCGCGTGGGACGCCGTGCTCGCTCAGTTCAAGCAGATTGACGTCATCGTCAACAATGCTGGCATCATGGTGGATGCTCCTAACGTGTGGAGAACTGCTTCCGACGTTAATTGGGTACAGCCTCTTATTTATCTTACTTAACCGTTAGTACAAGTTTGCCTTATGTATAAAATAATCGAAACGAGAGCGCGTTCAGTGCTCTGAATGGCCGGTTTGAATAAACCAACCAATCAGAGCGTCTAATGTGCTCTCGTTTCGATCTTGTTAAACTTAAAAAAACTGGTACTAAGCCCACTGAACAATGACACCAACACGACCAGAAAATACGACTAGCGTTGGTACCATACGCCATTCATAAAAATTAATGGCGTCTATTTTCTAGCTAGCACCATCGTTCAGGCTTTAAATTAAGAATCAAACGATTATATTTACTTTTATATCCATTGCTCCTGTCCTTCTTTAGAATCCAAATATTAATATTTGTGTATAAAATACGTCTACTAAAATCGATTCATTATGTTAGAATTCTATTTTGTTTTTACTTTACAGCAAGGATTGGTCTCCTTCACGTTAAAAGGCATCAGTCACATGAGGAAGGACGAGGGTGGAGCTGGTGGAACCATCATCAACATAGCTTCAACAGTTACTCTAGTAAAAACTCCTGCATTGCCTATCTATAGTGGCAGTAAAATGGCTGTTTTACACTTCGGACAATGTTTAACTGTGAGTCAACAAAAAATTGCACAAGGGAATTTGCATCGTTAAAATTATTAAAATAGAGCGCTTGTTTAGGATTTTCATTTTCTTTTTTACATACATATATGCATAACCTTACGCCTATCTCCCATGGGGATAGGCAGGAGAGAATGGAACGCCAACAGTCATCAGTCTTTTCACGCATGGTCGTCGGTTAAGGTCTTTTTTATACTGAGATATTCTTATTATTACATTTTTAAATAGACCTCGTAACTTGTGAAAGTAGAACGATTCTTAGCTCTGCTACTTGATGGTATATTATAATTTATCAATATTATTTTTTTATACTTTCAGGTGGCACCTTTCTACGACGTCACAGGCATTAGAGTTCTGACTAAATGTCTTGGAGCTACTGATACACCTTTACTCCAAAACCTGGAAGTGAGAGGATACGACCCAAAAGTTGGAAAGGCTTTGGCCGATTCTGTAGTAACTGACGGAGTCATATTTCAGAAGTAAGTTATTATTTTTCGGTGTATGTAGTGGCAGGTTATCATCACCACCTTAAAATTACTAAATTACTTCGAGATTGGCTGGTCGTCTAATATAGTTTAAGTACCTATTCAGATTTCTGGTGGCTTGTTAGGTGGGAGCTTAGACAAACCTACATCCCCAAAAACACACTTCTAACTTATACCCAAACCGAAGCTGTCGCCGTAGCTCCAATAACCCGCAATCCAATAGCCTTGTGGGTTATTGGGGGTCCGACTCGAAAAGCAGGAGTAGGAATGGGGTGGTTTTTAGTCAGAAGAGTCTGATAGTCCCTCTCGTCTAAGGCGGGAGAAGTAATTGTCTCAAAAAACAAACCTATACCGGTAGGTCTGTGCTAAAGTGGAAAGTCAAAGTCAACATTTTGTGACTGTTTGATATTCCGTTGCACCTTTACTGAGGAAGAGAAGAGAGTGAGTACCTACCTAATTTTCTTTATGTGCTTTTAGGCCCGAATCAGCAGTTGCAGCTTCGCTTTACATGTTCGAAAATGGAGCTCCAGGTTCCATCTGGTTGGCTGACAACAACAAACCGGCGAAGGATATAACCCCAATCATCGACAGCGTCTATGCGACTTTCGAAAAACTTATGATGCCATAGAAATTTTATATGAATGCTTTACCTACTGAATTCAGGAAACCAATAGATATTATATTTACGATGTTTGTTAAGTCTAATTTCTAAGTGTAAAATAAATAGTGATATTTATTATAATTCAGTTGTTAAAATTATTGGTCCCTGCCTGGCCACACGCCCTTTCTTATAGAGCAGGAGGGGAAATCCTCATGGAGACTACTGGAGACTCACACCACCCCACGAATAAGGAAGTATGAGTACTGCCAGACTCTTACCAGCTATAACTTCTCCTGCTGTGCCTAATAACTGGTTCCATAGGTCCTTGGACTGTTGACATACAAAAAATGACTAAGCTCATTAAAATTTGGCTTAGTTACAAGCTGTTTACAATTAGTTTTGCCCTGATCCATCAGCTGTGTCTTGAGTTATTGAAGAAATAAGTTTTGGTAGGTATTATAATCTGCAAGGCACTAAAGTGTGATAAACACATTGCAATAACAATGTTTTACTACTATTGATACCACTGTTAACACGTTACAGCTATTGTTAAGTGCAGTGTGATTATCACACCTTTATGTAATACCTAAATAACGTAGGGGTAACCATCACTATCACGATCCATTGTTTTTATACAATTTGTATTGTCATGCTAAGTATGTGGATTACGTAGATTATTTCGATAGATGAATTAATTGATGTAGATAGTATGAATTTAAGTACTTAGGTACTTATATTACATTATAAATTCAAAACAAATTGGGTATTACGTAAAGAAGGTGTGACAATTTTAGAATATTTTTTATTGCATTATCATGCCGACTTTCATTCGGAATTAAATAATCTCACCAAAAACATTCTGTAATAAACTAGCTAAGTCTCGATGGAGATCCGGAGTTGCGGACAACGTAAAAGGTTACCGAGGCTCCGGCTTAAAGCAGAAAAAGGGACAGGGTGGTTTTTAGTCAGTTAGAGTCTGACACTCCCTCTCGCCTCGCCCAAACGGAGAGAAGTCATTGGATGATTTTCCCCCCTCAAAAAAAAGTCTCGACGCAGCTGCTTCCTTTTCTCTAAAAAGTAATGAAATCTAGACAAAGTTGTGCCCAGTCTAAGGTTCCTTACTGCGATTTCTTTATTATTATATTTCATGTTGAGCGACTTGGCTGTTGACTTGTACCCACTTAACTATAAAGAGTGTTCAACGGTCTCATATACGAGTACTTGGCGGGGGCACTGCCGTGCTCCCAAATACGACAGCGACATTAGATTGTGTTAGTGAAGAATTTTAATCCAACCACACGCAAACAAGATAAAACCTAGTGCTTATCAAATTAAATTCAAATTAATTTTATCTTCTATGTTTATTCTTCAAGAGTTACAAACATTAGATATCATTCACCAGTATTTACCTATCTAAGTTGATGGTTTATTAGTGAAGAAAGGCCTCTATGTTGTATAGAATTAATAATAATAAGGTTTTAATGGTATATATAAGCAGGTAAACGAGCAGACAGATCACCTGATGGTAAGTAATCACTGCCGCCCATGGACACTCGAAACACCAGAGGCGTTACAAGTGCATTGCTGGCCTTTTGAGGATTAGGAATTTAAGGGTTGTTGGGCAATCGGGGATTAGGGAGATGGGGAAGAGGGTAATTGGGCCATTAACTTCACTCACACTACGAAACACAACGCAAGCGTTATTTCACGTCGGTTTTCTGTGAGGCCGTTGTATCACTCATCAGGAAGCATGACTCTCTATTTAATTTTATTTCTTTCTATTTAATTTTACTGATAGTACGTTTTTAGAAAGGGATCTCAGTTATAATGCAGTTGTTGCTGCTCGTCCTTCGTATTTTGCTATGCGTCGCAGGTTCGACTCCGGGTTTGACTCCCTATGGTGCATGTATGTAACAATGAACTTGTAGGTATGTTTTTAAACGAAATCACGACACGAGAAAAATGTTAGTGTCAGGAAAAGTAAAAAATAATACAAAATACCTTATTAGACAACGTGCTAGTGGATACGCTGCCGCCGATAGATAGATAATAATGATAGTGATAATACCAAGATAGGTTGGTACATACTTACTACATAGGTAATTAGGTACCTACACAGCTATTCTTACCGTAGGCAAATAAAAAGCATCATCTTTGATAATTATTTACTTACCTACTTTTAGACAACTATCAGATAAAACCTTTAGGTATCAGGAATTCAGCATTAATATACTACTTTTTGAAGACTACCTACTTACCAAATAATATTTTTAAGCTTATTGACAAACTAACCGATAAGTTGTGCAGATAAATGCGCAAGTAGGTACATTAAACATGTAGGCTGTTATGATACCATATGATAAACTCCAGATATTCCTCGAGGCAAGGTGTCAGGCAACAGGACAAATGACCCTTAGAATCATGCATGAAGATATAAATGGATGTAGATGCAGCAAAAAGGGAGGTAAATATGCCACAATATGGCCACAACCATTTTTTATTTTCTGTTCACTTTCTTGATCTACAGTAAGGAACAGGCGTGATGATATAATGAAAAAAAATATTTACCAGCAGGTGTGATTTTATGCTATGTTACCAATGGTACCTCGCTCGGTAGTCGGTACCTCCACATTATCCCATAGTGAACTTGGATGAACTCAAATACCATAGTGCCGTACAACAAAAAATCAATACTTCACTAAAAAGCAAATTGTCTATGGTTTTAATCAATGCAAAGCAAGATGACATTTCAGCATTATTGACATTTCAAAATATTGGGAGTACGTGGTTTATTGAAGTTATTCCTTTCTAATAAGTTAATAATTTCTTGAAATACAAATACTGAAGTGAGAGTCGAAAGTTGCCACAATGGACGACTTCCACAACGGGCTGGTGGAGAAAATAATAAAAGAACTAGATAGTGCTCTGGCTAAATCACCGCTGTAAATATTTACTTCAATTTGGCAAAATTTCAATTAGATATATTTACTAATATGAGGTAGCATTAATCCTTTGTGTTTTTGCAGAACGGAGTTTGATATCGTGCCCGTGGAGTCGACGAAGAACAAGACTCCAGTGTTGTACGTGAACTCCTCTGTGGCTTTAGAATCTTGGTGTGTGAAGCATGTGTATAACTACTGCTACGGGGACTTGATTGAGGATTTCCTGACGCACCCAAAGCGGCGGCTGAGTAGGGTATCCGGCCTGACCTACAAGAGAATCATGTTACTCTTGAACCCTACACTTCTGATCAATCCTGATGTTACTACATTGTGGAATAAGCGACGGGAGCTGATGTCTAAGAGGTACCTCGACTGGGTTGCGGAGATGACGTTTACAAGACTAGTGCTTTCACGGAAGACGAAATGTAATGATGCTTTCTCTTACCGGAGATTTGTGATAGAGCATGTGATGAGAGGTATGTATTGGTTGATTATTCAAAGAAAATATTATTTTAATTTAGAAAATAGTGGTCATACTTAAATATGTACATCCCGCTTACATACCATTTTTTTGTTATAATTTTTCCTGACTCCTGATTACTGGGCCCAAGGCCTTATATAAAAAATAGCATTCTGCAATAATACCACCCATTCTACATATTTTATTTTCATAATTGTTCTTTTTTATGGTGTAGAATAAAGTGTATTAATAAAATAAATAAATAATTGCTTAAATAGTTAAATTTACTTGCACCTATTACTCTTTTTATGTTATCGCTGAGTAACTGATACTCAGGTTAGTTTAAATTTAGTCAGTAGAACATGCACAATTTATGCTGTGCCGAGATCTAATTCTGACATAAAATAATCATTTAATTATAACTACTTTCAGAGACACCTGAGCGCCCTCCTCACTTTGTGAGTACTATATTGGAAGATGAATTTGATGTTTGCACCATGACTGCAGACAAGTGCCCAAATAACTACCACAGTTGGGACCATCGTAGGTGGACATTGGAGTTTGCCTCGAAGTATAGGGCTGAGATTGACAGCACTATCGTTTTCTACAATGAATACAAGTTCATTGTGAATTGGACAGCCCGCCATGTCTCAGACTACAGCTGCTTTCATTACCGCCAACATTGTTTGAAAAAGCTTAACCTGTTAGATGAAAGATGGCCAGTATTTGAGAAGATGCTTGAGGCAGACTTACGTGAGAATGTTCAGAAGTTCATAGAGGCTAGTGATCCAGCTCAGAAGACTAACAAAAGTTTTAAGAAGACTATTGAGGATGAAGATATAATTGCTTATCTGTTTGACTACGCTCCCAATGACTGCAGTTGCTACACTAAATTCTATGAAACTTGTCGAAAAATAGAAATCTACATTTATGAACTGATACAGAACACTGACTTTTTGAAGTTTTATAAATATCATGAAGCTCTATGGTATCATCGGCGATTCATAGTGAGCGAGATCTTGACTACCATGTATGACTTCTTTGAAATAGAGCGGGTCAATGGAAAACTGGCCAGGAAGAAATTAACACCAGACCAGCTGGAAACATTGCAGAAATGCCAAAAATGTGGCAATAGATATTGCGAAGTTGCAGACAAAGAACTCGACTGGGTGTACAACTGCCCTCTATATAAAATTTTGATTCAGCATGAGAAGGCGGTGGTGGCTGACAGGCGAAAGGATATGGACAGGCATGCTGGTAGACATGAGAATTATCTCAAGTGTGTACATGGCCTAGCCGCACATTATTAAACTGGTAACTCTATTATATTTTATACTCTGACTGATTTGGTGTGATGCCAATTAGTTTATTCTGTAGGCCTTCAGAGCTCTCAATACAGTTTGTGGTTTCAAATTTGCTACTGGTAATCAACTAATTGCAAAATATTAAATGAAAATTATAAACCAATACCATTTCTCCGCTACATAAAAAAAAATACAAAGACAAGCCCTCAGCGCCAAGCTAAGAATTTTAATTCATCCATTTTAATTTTTTTGTGATCTTCAGAAAATATAGATAAAGAAAGAATGTCAATTGAAATAAATAAAAATGAGTCGAAAAACAGAATTAGAAAATGAAATTAAAATTGCTTTATTTATGTTTTAAAGTCGTTTAAAAACGTAATTGTGACGAGTGTGCTGGGCATTTGGCTTGTCATCTAACATGGCCCACATAGATGATTCTGGCGGTCAAAAGGTTAATCACATTTTATTTGAGCTCCATATAAACTTTTAGGCAAAATATTATAATTTTGCGATTAAATAATTATAATTTACTTGTGATAACTATTCATACAACAATCTAGTCAGGTATCACACTTGTATACATATATTTGTTTTGTTATTGCACCTCATTTTTAAGTAGTTCTCTTTAGTATAATGTACTAAATATTTATATAATTCATGTTTTAGTATTTTCCCTGAGTAGATATAGTTACAAATATGGTTGATTACTGTAACGCTACTCAATTTTAAGTTGTACTTAAATATCATGCTACCCGTCAAGCAATTACAAAGAGGAGATGCCAGACAACAAAAAATGGCGCTGCCCAATGATATTATAAATAAAAAGGTGCAGATAAGTTATAAGCACTCAGAAGTAGCAAATTAAAATGTGGACAATTGGTAATGTTTTTGTAGTATGGGACTGGTAGATGGAAAATAGAGAGGGGCATGGTTTTTAACGTCCCAAGCTCCCTTTAAAGTGTTATATGAGCATTTTGTTAAAGAGAAATCAACTTATGATTTTTCCTCTTTGTATTTGCTTCACGGTGCAACCTCTGTCATTTAATAAAGAATTTGTTATGACAGAATGATTCTTGAGAGCGACTTAAAATTGAGTAGCATTTGAGTATTTGATCAGTAGTAAAATAAATAATAATAATCAGTAATTATATTTTAAAATTAATGCATTTTTCGGGTATTTATTCAAAGTTTTTGTATAGATGGAAAGTAGGAAGTTTTCAATGTATTTATTTATCAATGTAATAGCTATTGTGTAGAAGATAGAAATACTAGTATAATATATTATGTTACTTTAGATCTTTGTCTAGCATGTAGATGTAATGTATGTGACGCTGTTTAGAACAGCGGACACATGTGGGCACTGCAATTCAAAAAGGTAAAGGATACTAATAAATTGTTATAGTTACAAAATTTGTTACAATCTATGATAAATAATTTTAATTATTTTGGCAAACTGGTTACAAGATTACATTTTTACATGTCAATCTCTAAAATAACTAGATGAGGCCGGAATTTCCCTTCGAACTACACTGAGAAAAAATACCGAAACAAACTCAGAGATCATAGTCTCTTTTAAATTCCAGTCAATCAAATAAAGAATAATGTGAGAGATCTTTTTGACTTACAATTTTGAGAGATTCATTTTTAATTTTGACTTATCTAGTAATGCCTTTTGATGGAATGCAGTGTGTGAATTAAATAATGTGTAATGAGGTGCAAGTTATGTGATGAAATGAGTTTGGTATGTGACTATACCTAAACTGCTGTGCTGATTTTGATGAATTTGAGTAAAGATGTGAGATAAGAAATTGTGTAAAAATTAGGAAATATCGGATTTGATGCGATGTAGGGAGGAATGTGGAATTGATGGATATATTTTTTATTGCAGTGTGCACAAAAGTATTTTATTATATTTAGAAATTATGTCCATATATATCATTGTAGTATTGATACTATTGTAGTTAGTAGCTATGAATATAATCAATATAAAGGGTAATATTCTATGTAACATTGACTGATGATCAATAATATATACTTAGGTGTATTGTCGGAAATGTATTCTCGACGTAGTTAAATTATTTATCGTTATTATTTTATTAACTTATAATACTGAGACATACTAAATTAATTATTATGTTATCGGCTTACTTACTTATCTGTTTGACGAGGAACTCGACTAGTTCCAAGCCATGCTAGAGGCGCATATACATACATACATACAGTAGCAGCGCGACAATCCCGGTGTCGCGTCGCAGAATACTGCTCATGAATATGAGCCTCTAGCATGGCTTGAAACTAGTCGAGTTCCTCGTCAAACAGTTACGTAAGTAAGCCGATAACATAATAATTATTTATCATTGTTACTATAACTATACATGTTTTATGATAATTTTGTAAATACAGACTGGGATATATACAACTCTATGTCCTTAAAACTGATATTTCGTTTTTAGTTGTCAAATTACAGTTTCTCATAAATATATGGATGTAATGATGAAAATGTATGGTGTTCACCATTCTTGTTAAATATGTGTATTAAAGAACAATTGTCTCTACATATTTATTGATTGTTTTTTATGAAACTAATGTAAAACTGTAAAATGTTCTTTTTATTTATTTTGTAAACTTTTGAATTTGTTATAGAATCTGTATTTATATAAAAAAATAATCATAGAAACTGGTAAATTTTAGTTTGAAATACGGAAAATAATGTCACCAATTTACTTATAGTAATAATATCCCGCTTATGTATTCTTTGGGGGGATAGACACGGGTCGTGCTAGGTAGGTAAGTGTGACCCACAATTTTAAGCAGTTTGACAAGGTTTACTGGTTTTTATGAATAATACGATTAATATACCTATAGAAATAATATTCATTGAAATGTATTCGTAATATAGCATAAAAATATTATATTTAGTGTCTGTAGGTGTACTTATACCCAGTAAGTAGTGACTATCCATGTTCCTCGGTGTAAAATGTGAGGAAGGAAATATCTAGGGTTTGGCGAAGAGCTTTGAGTGGTGGATGGCACCAATTTATGCCTAATTTTAGCTACGCCCAATTATACTGTGATTTTAGGTTGAATTTTATGAATAACTAATTAGATATAGCTAACTTTAATGTTAAATATCATCATCATGGCAGATAGAATACCAGTTTCTGATTGGTCAATCGCCTGACAGTTGACAAATGTGTGAATGTCAAACGTCAAAGAAATTGTCAAACGTCAATTTTTCGCGCGCATTTTTTTCAGTGTTGCAATCCTAAACAACATATCAGTTGCACTTTATTTTATTAATGCCCTGTAATATGCGTTATTCATTGCAATGTAAAACTTGACTTTGGAATAAAGAACGATTGACAACAAAACATTTGTTATGCCATTGTAACGTGAAAAGGACGAGGTAACAATAGTATACAGCTTATAGAATAAGATGGTATTATGATTCTCAATTGCCAACATAAATGGATTCAATTAAATGTTTTAGATGTGTGTACCAAATGTTTATCTTCGTAGTCAATAAATGTGTAATAGATTTCGATTCAATAAAAGACATTCTTACATTTCAATAAACTTTGTAACGTTAAAATATTGTTCGTAATTATTTCAAGCAAACAATCCAGTCCCTACTTTAAAAACAAAACAGATTATAAATCAAGAAAGTCTGAGGAAATAAATATATTAATTTTGATTTACGTCAGCTATTTTTTCTAAAACAGTACCCATAGTTCGAGTTTGCTTTACCTTTAAAGTAAGCGAAACGATAGCGCGTTCGGCGCTCTGCTTCGTTGGTTCATTCGCGCTGGTCAATCAGAGCGGCAAACGCTTTCGTTTCATTTTCGTTCAACGTAAAGGCAACTCGTGCTAAGGGTATAGAGCACGACGCGATGGAAATATCAAAATTCTTAATCAAACGTTTTGTAAAGGAGACGTTTTGGTGTGTACATTTCTAGTAAGTTCGTATAAAGATCACACCGCGGTCACTTAGGAAACGAGGCTTCAAGTAAAAATAATGTTTGTGCATTACGGACTGCCTAGCGGGTGCCAAGCCTCTGGCTCGAAGAACAGCAGGAGTTTTGTCGGACTGTACACTAGATTATAAGTTTTCTAACATGTAAGTACCTTTTAACAAATAAATAAAATAAACGGGGTAGGCCTAATTAAAAAAAAAGTCCTACTAGGATTTTCTCTTGTGTCGTGGGTGCGTTTACAAACATATAATGTCACAAAATATGACACCCAGACCGAAACAATTTGTGAATCAGACAAAGAATTGCTCCGAGCGAGAATCGAACCCGCTACTCGTTACACGGCAGCTACTTGTCGTATTTGAAGATTACAATAGTGAAGATATTTCGTACCCCGGACCAGTTAATTCAATTTCAGAACACAAAGAAGTTAAATAAATATTTACTCCACTCTGCATAAAGTAGGTACCTAGTTCACAAATGTGCACAATGCGTTGCTTCATTAATGAAAACCATTCATAGCAATTGTTTTTATTGACGAAGTGACCTCTTTCATAAAAATATTTTTTTGTATACTGTATGTATACGCATAATCAATAATTTATATTGACTATTGTAATCTTCAAACACTACTTCCCATTAAAGCCGTGGCAGATACTTTTAGAACATCTTATATGTATATTATGATAATAGTACTATTTAATTACATCATCATTTTATACCCTACTACAATAGCTACAACAATTTAATGACACAGTCAATTGAAATTCCCTCTGAAACACAAGTCACCATTCAAGTCTCCCGGTTCAAATAAGAACGTGGTATATGTTCACAAATGATCGTAAGACGAAATCTGTTTCACAGTTCGCTGGGTTTTGTCCCAGTTGCACAGTTTTTGCGGCACCGCTACGCTTCGTAGCGTTTCGTAGCCAACTTCTTGTAGCGTAGCTTCGTAGCTCCGTAGCGCCGTAGTCACGTCGCTTCGTAGACCTCTCTTAATGAAGACGTTACTAATTTTAGGTTTCGTTGTTATGTAAGTGAGTTGATTTTTTTTTGCTGAAAGAAAATGGAAATGGATTCGTTTGGGTAATGGTAATTAAGGTTTCTTTTGCAAAATTTTATTAAAGAGAAAGATTTAGTAGACATAGTTATAAAAAACGTTTTGGACGTAATCCAAAGGCTTTATGCGTATTTACTGTGATTTAAATGTTTAACTCCAAGCACGATAATCGGTCACGAATTCACGAGTGTTAAACTTAAACCACAGTGCTAATTGCGACACAAAATTATTTAGCTTTTTATACGCGCGAAAATGAACCTTAACAACTGGTATCAGTTTACATTTTCGCTGATCATTCCAATTATAAAACTACGTTCAAACAAGTCACATGTTGAACTTCACGTAATAGTACTAGAGAGGTACATAACAGGTGCATACGCAATACGCATCGTCCTCGATGTGGGTCAGGAGGCTCGCACGCGGGGAAACCGCCACCTTTATACCTCCCCCACAATAAAAAAAACAGACTCAAAAGTTCCACTAAAAAACCAAATTGAAACTTTAAATCTGAGGGGTCAAAGTTCAGTTTGCATTGTCTAAGGGTAAGTTTTAAGTCGTTTCGTTGTCGCATAGCATGTGACGTCACAGCAGTGTCGCGCGTTCGCGGGCTTGTTTCGATCGATATTCGGACTCGGTCGTTCCCGCGAAAGGTCGGAAAGGGCCGAATGACGCGCCACCACGTGCATGTTACGTAATGATAGGTACAACTCATTGACAGAGATTATTTTGTACCTACGCTTTGCCGCACAAACAAAGCGCCGGACAATGCTCGGACAATCTTAAAATAAAAGGTAAATATCGACAAAATTTGCATAAATAAATGAATACATACTAATTTACCAAAACAGTATTTAATCGATTGTAGACTTTGAAGATATGACTGGCTTTAAAGAAAAGAAAAAGAAGAAAAAAAAACATTCTTAATTTAAAAAACAGACCATAGAGTAAAAGAAAACAAAAGCTCATTGTTGTTAAAACATTCATTAAGGTTTTTGATGTAACAAAGAGCAGTTTTTACATTTGTGATGAATTTTGCCGTTCGTCCGATTGATTTATTTATCTGTTGAATGCGTCCCCTGGAGATTTTCATCGAAATTGAATTCAATTCTTCGGTTACTACGGGAATGCGGCTGCATTTTTCAATCGGGATTCTTTCTGCCGCTATAGAATATTTTGTGCTATCGGAGTATTTTATTTATGGATACGTTGCTGTGCAGTTTTTCTAATCAAGTTTTCAGCCGTTCGGTTTACTTTATTTAAAACCTTTCTATTTTTTTTACTAGAATATTGGAAAAGTAAACCAATGACAAGGTTTTGTTATTTTCACATGTATTTCTATACATGTGACAAACTCCATTAGCAAAGCATTGCAAAGCAAATTCATCAAGTTCTATAAAGCAAGGTTAGATAATTTACCTGTGTATGTACAACCTATATATTTTTTTTAAATCTTTATTAAATTAATAAGAGGATTTAATCACACAATGATTATGTCACCCTCATAGGAACATTAACATAAATGAACTTAATATCTATTAACAATTGTATTTTTTGCAAGTAGGTACAACTTTCTTGCTTTGCTCAATAAAGGGAAAGACAAAACACTACTACGTACGTATTTTTACAATATTCTGTTTAAATATTTATTTTTAAGAAGTCTAAAAGCATCGTGACGTATTGATTTTAAAATCCTAATGCATTTGGTCATGATTGTCATACACAAACATGTCACAAATCATAATAACTTTCATACGTACATGGTCTAACCCCTGGCAGAATCTTGTCACCAATAAAAATCAAGAAATCCACAGCAAAAACCTTTTAAAAATTAACTTAAGTACTAATAAAGTTAAACCATCCAGTAAAATTAGTTTAATATAGAAGTAGGTAGGACCTAACAAGCCATGTTGCATAATTAATGCACTACTTTAATCATTCCACGAAAGCCTTCATAAATGTACGTGTATTTTGCCGAGCCAGTTTATATATAAAACTGAAAATTCTAGACTGACTTTGAACGACACGGACTGACTAAATGGAGTGTGGACCAGAATAAATTATTCTGTTAGTCCATATGTAACGGGTTATTTTTAGGATAGTCAATTTTATGCGGAGGTACGAAATGTAATTGGGATCGGGATTGGTGATATTTATAAATGATATATATGAATGATGATGATGATGATGAATGAATGATGATGTTTATTGAGGCTTTAGTATCATATTTGGGAAGTCGAGTAATTTTGAAAATATTGATTTGAAGCGATAATATGTTAAAATGTACAACATATCAACAACAGCACATGATGCTACTAACTATGCTACTTATAAAACTTAAGAGAATTTGCCATAATCTCCACCTACTAAAGGCGGGTAATCATCACAGTTCAATAGTTTATTAGAGAGTTGCAGGATAACTTTTCACTTTAAGTCAAATCGGTAATAAATGTTTTAAAAAAGGTCTATCGTAATATGAATAGAAAAGCATAAAATAAACCAGTACCGCAGTTTTTACTTCAACATTCAGCTCTTGATATATGACATAATTAATAAATGTGTCATAGTTGCAGTGTTATAGTGTAATATACAAAGATAGTGACAGTCAGAAGTGCCGGCTTAGTGCATGCACGCCGGCGGCAACGCGACGTGCAACGAATTTATTATTACACCTAGATACGTTGCACTACGATACGTGATTAAATTTATATTAAGCTGTATTGAGTTATTTTGTGCCTTAAATATATATAGCACTCCGTTAAAATTAAATGGATATTGCCAGAAATGATTTAATAAATTAGTGAGAGATTCCAACTGGAAATTAAATTATGTAAATTCTAGGATAAGAAGCTCTTTGTACGCTTAAAAACAAATTCTTAGAACTGGCTCTATTATCTTCCTTTTGTGCATTTCGCATGCTCAGCTAAAGATAAGACCGTCCGTAATTAATATGAATATTACGTCTGACGTAAAATCCAATCTCAGTTTAATAAAAACACCTCTAGAACAATCCTTTTCTTCGAACAAAATTGATTGGTTACGTAAATGCGAAGTCTACACGAGCTAAGAATAGCTTCGTAGCAACGTACTACGCAACGCGTAGCGCTACGAACTTATAGCAAGCAGCTCGTAGCAGATAAGTTTCAAGGTGTAAATAAAAACGTAGTAAGTTTACCTTGTGGCCATTATTACTATGCTACGACACTGCGAGGTCTTGGCTACAAATAGACCTTGTATGCATTTTCTGAAGGCTTTTATGATTTCTTATCAAGCCTGGTCAAATCTTTGCGCCATAAAATCAAATTGCGGTCCCAAAATGGCCTGCGAAGTGTACTTGATCATGATAATATGTCCCCGAGAGCGTTTCTTCAAACAGTTTATAGGGAGGACGATGTTTTCATAGTAACGGTTTGTGATAATATTTGAGAAGTAGCTTTGCAGCATAACACTGAAACCAACCCACAGCCTCGTAGGCATTTCCCGCCTCTACAAAATCATTTAATTCATTCAACCGTTCGCAGTCGATTAAAATAAATGGTTTGTAGCACTCGACGTGAAACTAGATATTTCATTGTAAAAAATATTTCTATTTTCATTTGCTCTTTGTTTTTGTTGTGATGTGACCGAGTTAGACAAATATCTGAGTACACTGAATCGAGACAGACCACTGCTGTGGAGATAAAACTCATTCCTTTTTCTTAGCAAAGGAAAGATGGTCCGCATGCGGCTCAGCCGAGACTCTACGATGATTTATTTTTACTACATTTGCTAGCAATAGCGCTGCATGCTAAATTTAGATTTGCAGTTTGAAAAATTACATTTCGGAGCAGATGTAAAGGCGACCGGCGTGCGGCGCGATGTTAAAATTGAACTCGGGAATATTCTGAAATCACATCGAGGAAAATAATTAAAGAGTCAAGAAACTTGCTACTAAGTTGTGCAGCTCTCCGAGTTCTCGCATATTGAAAAGGTTGAAGACAGCTCGGCTTGTAATAATGGTCGATGCCGCCCCAGCACCTGCGGCTCAAGGAGGCGAGTTCGTTAGCGGTCATTAAAACTGCATCTGTAAGGACTAGGGCAGTGCAATAATTGCATCAAGTTTAACCGGGCTCGATCGATGTGAGGGTATTTACCTCGCCGGGCGAAAATAATCCGGGTACCGGTGATGTCAGAAGGCACGCGGTGCGCATGCGTGGGGACGCTAGTAGGTACTAGTGGGTACAGTGGGTAGCCGGGCGTCAGTCGGTCGCCGGCCGCGCGTTGAGCCGGGCGCGCGTGTGCTTCTAATGGCGCCCCGTGGCGGCCGGTGAGGCGCCGGCCCCGCCGACCGCCTCGGGTCGACGGGCCAGCCAGGCCAGACGGGCGTTCGACCCATCATGTCCTTGCTCAGCGTCACAGGTATATAGTGCTGTGTGCCGGCTCTGATCGTGCTAACCCGCTTTGTGTTAAGATATACGAGAGTTACGCAGCAATTTGTGGTCGTTATGGACGCGTATTGAATGTGTTCAGGTACTTATGGTGGTCAGGGTAAAGGATTCGACTGTTGCAACGAACTACGATTCAATAACAGCCACGTTACATTGATAAATTTAGAGAAAAACAAGTTTCTTTCATAGAAAACGTGCCTATGCATCCATATCTCTATGCTGGTAGCTATAACCGCAGGCGTAATGATAATAATTTCCTCGAACTTTTTGTTTAACTGATATCAGATAAATAAAGTTTGATTATCATTTCTGATATATTAGTTTGTTTTGCGTGGGTTACGATCGCATATCGGCGCGTATCAACCGTATGCTATTGGTTATAAAGGTCATAGTCTCAACACGCGTGGTATCGAGTTGCACTTCAGCCAATACGGTATACTTTATTTACGTTCGTGACATTTTCTATAACAATACATTGTTGAAAGTACAGCATTATACATAATTCAAGTGGTTTTTTCGCAAGACTCGAATGTTAGGTTTACATTGCGCGCTATTAAAGTGTTTTGTTTATGCTCGGTCTTTTTTACCAGTCGGTGTATGCCGCGGCAATTTCTAGAATCGCAAAGTTGAACGTTTTCAGACGTCTTGGGTATACGTATTGAAGAAAGGCCGCATTATCTGAAGTGAGGTAGTTAATTCAATAGTGCTAGAGCAGGCGCATCGATGAGCCACGCAGGGAGGCTAAGTATAGCTATAGTATACAATGTTCTGCCCCATTTCATGCGGATGTAGGTCGTGACCATAACAAGATGCCTTTCTGTAACTGAAACAATCACTTGCCTACTTATTATAGACAGTTTTTATGAAATTATGTTAATGTCTCATGTAATGTTTTACGTAATAGATTTCTAAGTAAGTATATATATAAGACAAATTGACTTGTGATTTATTAAAATGTTTATATTATGTATTAAACTCTAAATACTTACTTCGATTCTCTGTCTACTTGATGGATTTTCTTCTGGTACATTTAATGCTATCTTTTCTTGTCCTTTTAAGTTCATTTGTAATCACGAATCGCTATAAAGTAGGAGGGATTCCCATTGTAATGAATGCCTTCGAAATAAGCGATACTAAGGCGGTTCAATCCCATTACTTATTCAAGTTGATTATTTATTTTTTGAATTTGTTTACGTTAAAATATGGGCTGCAATTTGTTTATGTAATATCGGGTGCTTAAGGAATAATCGAAGGGAATATTGGGTGAATTGCAATTAATTATGATACAAATAAATAATTATTGAAATTGATTATTATGTTTAGAATGTTCTTATTAAACAGAAATAATAGTCATTGATCAAAGTTTTGAACTAAAATATTATAAATCTACACAGTATATGCAAATACAATATTTTTATTTTACTTTTCCTGCCACAAAAAAATCTAATAGGAATATGGGGTACCTATGTACCTCAATTACATATATGTTGTACTTTATGTAGTATGTATGTACATAAGTAGAAAATCTAATATAATATCAAATTTTCATGTCACAATATTAGTTACCGGACTCCTCCAAAACGGCTTTACCGCTTTTTATCTTTAATTTATAAGGCAAAACAACGTTTGCCGGGTCAGCTAGTAAATAAATAAAAACTAAATTAATTTTCGTGTTGTTTTAAATATACTCAAAAAAGATCTGCATAGAACATTTCTTTACTCATATTTGGACTTTCTTGTCCATTTATTCGTGATCGGTGATAAATCTATTTGTTGTTGTCAAAACATTGATTAATACGATTCATTAAAGCGTGTGTGCCACGGTATTAATACTGAATCCGTCGTTCTCACGCCCACTCGTTTGTTCGTGAAAAATTCCCGCCAATCGCCTCGTGTTAAATAACTTTAGCGCTTTCTACGAAACGAATTAAGTTAGTCAGATCAAAATTAAGAACATTTTGTTAATACTCGCGATAGATATTTTATAAGATATTTTTAGTCACTAAGTATAATACGTCTCCCTCATTTTCCGGAGCCGTTCCATAAAGATTTTCCACGAAGCAATTATCATGTCATGAAAAAATTTTAATAATATTTATATCCAATTAAAATTTCCTATTACATTTTGATTGCTATTAATAGCCTGTTTTCAAATATTCTGTAAGGACTAACGTCTAATCTGAAACGAAATTTTGGATCCTATGTGACTTTTTGACTTCTTTCCACAATTAACTAAAAATCACGGTTTACTCACGTAAATTAATAGAGAATAGCTCTACTTCTACGTTTCACAAGACAGTTGCAAAGAGAATTCACGAATCTACATAGTGCTAAAAGAAAAAGTTATAAAAGGTAGTATGATGTAGGTAATAGTAGTCTTTAGATATTTTTCTTGGTTGCCTCAAAGTTTAACCCAAAACTTGACTTTGAGGTGTCTTTTAAGACACAGAAATCTCTGAGTTCCAACAATTCTTTTCAAGATAAGCATGAGTAATATACTTAAAGTTTGATAAGGATCACACATTCATATTGCCAGCAAATTGCATTGATTTTTTGTACAAGATAGCCGATTAAAGGAACCTTGCTGAAATTACGAGAAGTTTGAGAAACTGATAATACGTAATCTACTTCTTCAACCATATTTTAATCCATTTTCCTACACGTGTATGTCTTCCCATATTTATTGAATGAGTTGAAAAATTTTCTACCTGAGAATTCTAACTAGTGCGGAAACTTGGAGAGTTTAATCAAGTATGTTTGGAGTTGGAAGCTTTTATAATTCTCTAGTTTATTGCATTTAGTTTGAAGTCTTGGTTCCTGCTAGAGAGTAAGGAGGTTTTAGAGGTGTATGAAGAAGATTGTAAGATTTATTTTATGTTTAAATTGATTTTTTAACACGTCGTTAGTCATGTCGGTAAAGGTAACCGACGCTTAGCGGAGGATTTGCCTTCAACAGTTTTCTTTAGGCAGTTTAAACGTTGCCCACGATATGATTTTCTCCTATGTCGTGGGTGCGTTTATAAACATACAAGTTCACATACACATGACACCAAGACAACAATTTGTGGAGCGCATAGAGTTGCTTCGTGCAGAAATTGAACCCGGCAGCTAGTTGCTCAGCAACCGCTTGGGGTCAATTATTTTTCAATTTGTGCTTAGTTTAATCAATATTTATATAGTAGGTGCTTACCTACGCTACCTGCCTACCTTTGTTTAATGCTTATTAATACTATATAATTATGGAAATGATGAGCACCAAATTACCATCTCTTCAAAAAGATTAGAAGTACTACGAGTAGCAAATCCTCTAATGTAAAGAATGCACAAATGCACATAGTCCAGAAGTGGTCCTTTTAAGGACCTTCGATGATGATTTTCGAAAAAAGTATTTAATCTATCGCATCCACCAAAAAGAGGTCGATTAAAATATCAAGCACCGCACGAAATATTGTATTAATCAAGTTTCAATTTGTGCGTTGTGCAGCGTAAACCTCCAATCCAATACGGGTATGTAACCGAAAATTGGTGCTAGTGGTCTTTAAATCGGCTTGTTGGAGAGTGCAACAGGTCTGAATAGCCCTTCTACGAAACAGGATCAATGTCAGAACCAAAGGGAACTATCTGAATATTTTGGAAAACTAATTAATGGTTTCCATGTTGTCGGTTAAAGGCTTAATTTGTTTTATTCGCGTGAATGCTGCGTGCCCGCAACTGAGGATTTATTGAACTAAATAAAACGTGTTTGTGAATGCAGGTTGAACGTAGCTTTTATTCGCGAATTTTCTCGAGTGTTGATTTCTTTTGAAGATATTTTTGGGTTCGTTTTGCTGGTGGAGTGGAATGTGGGTTGTTGGTATCGTCGATTGCGGGCGTGTTTGAATGAAATTGCTTCAGAATTTTATTGTGGTTTAAAGTTGAATAAGCAGGTTTAAGGTTATCGTGCCTGTCCGGATTCGGAAACAGCCAAGTATCAATGTGTCTTTTATCCGATTTATATATAATTTCTAAGATTATTTAGACACCATTGACAAATGGTAAAGGAAAATATTGCGAGAAACTGGGCTTATAATTTCCAACTGTAAGTTTGAAATTGCTAACCTGCAATGAGCAAACGTGACTATTAATGCTCAAACCTGCACGGAGAACGTCAGGACAGAGGTCTTTGGTCAGTTGTGGCCATACATACTTAGACACATGACAAAATCGTGGCGTGGGGCACGTTTCTTTAAAAAAAATAAAGCTTGAAACATGAAAAGATGTTTCCTATTCATCATTTAATTTGGCTAAAAGCATAGCTTTATTAAAACTGAACTATTGTTGACCTTATACGTATACATTCATTGTGTTATTTCGCGTGCCTCACAAACATTTCACATTGGACCATGATTTATAGATACCAGCTATTATGTAATAGTAAATAATATTGCTTATTTTCTTACATATATCACGTATGTAAGGAGATCGGTTTCCGTGATAGTGTCATGTGTCTAAGTTTTCTAAGTCTGTGGTTAGTAATATCTGTTCTGTCTGTTCTTTTGCAGTTTCTATGGTCGATTTCGTTTTGGCAAAGCTAACTTGTAGTGTATAATGTAATTTTGTTGGAAGGGTTCTTTCATTCTTGGGATTTTCAACGATTTCATTCGCAAAGATCATTATATTTGTGCTGGCTTTACTCGTATCATATTAGGGTCACTCCTTATTACATGGAACTAGAAATCAAATTATAGAAATGGCTTATTAGAAGGACCAATAATGTCAGTAGTAAAGGACAGATATTACGTCATAAATAGTTGCTTATAGACACAATTGCGGATGATGAAGAATTTGTATTGTCAGGATATTTGTAGGTGCGTACTGCCTAGCGGGTTACCGGGGCTTCGGCTCGAAATGCAGGAGTACCATCGGGGATGTTCGGAATCTCTGGAACTACTGGTTCAATTTGAAAAAATATATTTTCAATTGAATAGTCTATTTATCGAGGAAGGCTCGTATATAGATTGTAAAAGATCACGCAAGAGTATCTTTTCTAAGAGTATCTTCAACGTAAACTGGCTTTTTTGGTTAGATTAATCGTGTAACTTATGGAGTCAGTTTACATCTGTTGTATTAGTTACAGAATTAGGGTTTGTAACTCCAAATTGAAACATGACTTTCATTTGTTAAAATGTTGTCTAATAATTATAAGGAGTTGATGTTTATCTGGCTTAGAATTGAGTGGATTGGAATACAAATTACATACATTTAGATATCCAAACCTACTTTAATACCGTATTTGTACACGGTTTTAAAGTAGGTTTGGATTGTAATTTTGACCACTACACTGAATTGTTCTGTAGACCAGTCACAATGATTATTTTGTTGCATTTTCATTTGGGTACTTTTCTTTAAATATGATTTTACTAGTTTCTGCCAACGACTTTTCCGCATTCTCATGGAATAAACATTTTGAGGTGACTAAAATTAAGTTGTTTTTGACTGAGAGTATATGATTCTAAATAGAGAAGAGGTAATTTAGATGATATATAGATAATATCTCTTCGCTCTAGTGTTTACAAGTAGGATCGGACAGCCCGCTACTTCCCACGGGTATAGGTCAAAGCTTCTTAGAGATTATTCCTGGGAGAATGGTCTGAGATGCTCGATCATTCACATACAAAGCATAATGTGTTATGTGCGCTTTACAATAAGGTTATAAATCGACTGTGATGCTGTTCGTAATTGAGGTAGATCATGATGACTGCTTTTGATTTATTTTTTATTTTTTAGTCAATGAATAGTAAAAATTGTAACCTACATAAAGTTTTGTAATTGGCCATGAGTTGTTTATTTATAAGAAGTGACGAGTGCCTATGCATCAATATATTTCTTATAAATATCTTCAAAGTATACTTCATAGTATATCCGAAACAATAATATGTGGATCACACAAAGAGTTGCTCTGTGCGGAAATCGAACCCGCTACACGTTGGGCGGCACCCCAGCCATCACCAATCGTACAGTCATTTTAAGTTATTTACTAAGAATCTTTAATCACAATAATGCCAAAAAGATTATTTATTTGCATTGCCTATTTTAATACTATAAGATTTGTACATCGAACAACTACAATGATTAAAACCACTCAAAAGATTTTTAACTCAGATTTTAATCTTCTTCTTGTAAACATACTGCAGCGGTATTTTAAAAGTATCTTCTAGAAGTTTCGAAGCAGCTTTATCAGTGTCGTAATAACTATTTACTGTAAGTGGTCCTCAAAGTTAAAACTTAAGTGGAACTCGAGACGAGTAGTTTGATACTTCGCAAACAAAATATATTGACACAAACCGAGCAAACCGCTCTTATAACTTTACTTTCCTACTTATTTATTAAAAATATTTATTTATTAGAAGGAAATACATTTATTTGTATTGAAGTCTCATGATACTCTTATTTATTTCTATTCCTGTAACTTGACTGTATTAATATTTGATCCATTAATTTACTGAATGCTTTATTAGTTGAATTATTATTTATAATTAATTATAAGTTTAAGATTTATTTATAAGAAGAATTTATTTTTATCAAAGCCTACAATACTCTTATTTATTTCTATACCTCCAAAATATACTGTAGGTATCAATATTTGATCTATTAATTTTCTGAATTCTTTATTGGTTGAATGGTTACAGTAGTCCGCAGATGTATAGGACAATGATTATGTTCACAATCTTATTCCAAAGTCACTTTGAAAATCACACGCAAAGCTTTAATTCGAGTTAAAAATATCTCCCATTATGCTGAACAATGCCGCTGAAGTGTTACCATTTGACATTCCTTTCATGTTCGCAAAAAACATCAAAGGAATAATGCAAGCGATATTTGTCAAAAGGTTTTGAGAATCCATTTATACCATAACTTAACGCTCTTTTAATACCAGTACCCTTAGTATGAGTTTGTACTAGAGCGTGTTTGGCATTCTGATTGGTTGGTTTAATCGAGCCGGCCAATCAGAGCGCCAAACGCACCCTTGTTTCGATCACTTTAAAAGTAAAGGCAAACAGAACCTGTAGCAAAGAGGTATCTTAGGCAATTTGTGAAAATATATTAGACTCAACATGTAGGGTAGAGTGCCGAATCTGGGAATATATTCCCATACCCATTGACTAGCAGTCGCGCCGGCGATCAGTGAAGCAAACAATCCATTTTATCATTATCATCAGTCTATAAGTGGCTACTGCTGGCCAACGGCCTCTTCTCACACGAACAAAGCTTGAACATTAATCACCACTTGTTTAATGCGAGCTGAAGATTTTAAACTTATAATTAGAAATTATAAACCAAGATTTCCTCATTAGGTTTTCCTTCTCCCTTTGTCAGTGCTGTTTAAACAATCTAAGAAAGTACATATAACTCGGAAAACGTCACATTTGTAGCTGCGTTTGTTTTAAACCCGTATTCTCAAGCATGAGAAGCGGGCTACTTAAACATCCAGGCCACAACAACATCATTAAAATATCAACACCACCAAAAATCCTTTGCAGATTACTCTTAATCCGATTTTAAAACTATAAAACTCACCAATAGAATAACAATTCTAAGTTCAAAGTTTACAAAAAAAAAAAATATGGTCCTATTCCTTATTCCCTTGTAATCACATCAGATTGTCAGTTCTCGCATGAATTATATATCGAGGCGATATCGGGAAAAAACGTCGCTCATTTAGATATTCATGAACAACAGATACTGTTGGTAGGTTGTTGTATTTATCAAGTCCTTTGACTTAAGATTCTTTATTTACTGAAAGATTTTTAATGTTCTTGTGATTGGTACAGGATGTTTATACCTAACTAGCGACTCCGGCGCAGGTTCACCCGCTCTGCTCAGCTCGAAATAGGATTAATCATAACTGGAAAATTTTCAAGCCACTTATTAGTTAGTTGATTGTGCGATGCTCAGCGTGTCGGTTTCCTCGACTAAGGCCTCCAGTGTCACTTAAAACTAGTCGAGTAAACTCATCGAACATTTACGTGATTGCATTTATTATCAGCTTTATAAATCGTTGTGTGAGTGAGGTTACCGGAGGCCTAATTACTCCCTTTCCCAATCCCTCTTGGCCAACAGCTCTTAAATTTCTAACCCAAAAGACGAGACGAATTCTAGGTAGAAAAAAAATACGTTATTAAGATAACATCATAGTAGTATGCAGAGATAAATTATTATGGGAATTATGCGAACGACATAATCACATAGCATTCCATGTTATGCTAATCGATAGACTATGAGCATACATATAAAAGTACTCTGCGTCAATGTCACATGTGTTCTGATAAACATATTATCTAATACGTGTATATTTTTCTTATCTAACAACACTCGTAAGTCTAAAAGACCTACCTGTACTAAGTTATAGGAACATGCTATGTTTTTCTTCTTATATTAAAAAAAATATTGAAATACAACACTCAGTTGCCTCGTTCGGGTTTGATTCCCTGGTCGGGCAAAGTATTGCTGGGCTTTTTCCGATTATTCGCAAATTTCTCAGTAGTAGTACGGAGTCTGGAATTGTGCCCAGTATATGGCAATAGGTTCACCCCCTATTATAGCGGTATTATGTGCCGTAATGTGCACCTCTGCCTACCCCTCCAAGGATAAAAGGCGTGAGGTTGCAAATTTGTTTTTCTTATATTTAATAAAGTAAAGTACTTCGTGAGTTATTAGTTACGATAAATAATTCTTATCAACAAAAACTAAACTTATATGTGTATTTTTTGCCATCCACGCTAATTTAGACCCTAAGACCAATAAGAAATAGTAAGATAAGAAAAAAATATCCCAAATACGCCTGCATTTCAAAGCCAAATCCGTTTTTTGTAAAGATTAGAAGAGGCGTTATTACGCCAATTTGCTACTTCTTGCCGTGGAAACTCCCAAGTCGTTGGGAGAACAACTTTAATAATTAAGTTTATTCGCAATGACCTTAAGAAGTCGCATACCTAATCACATTTTCAAATTCAATCTCTTTACAGACGGGAAAATCTGAGTGTTGGGTATTTTTTTTTCCATAATATTTTTGTCTTGAATTTTTGATGTACACATCTTTAAGTTAACCTGTGAATGATTAACGAGATTCCGAATTCAAAGTAAAAAAAAAAACGTACTGAATTAACTACAAATCATGGTTCACTCACGTAAATTAATAAAGCACCTACAGCTCTACTAGTTTCGAGTCACTGATGATGTTAGGGCGTTCGGTAAGTTCACCAGCGGCGTAGATAGTGGGTTCGTTTCCCAGTTCGGCACAAAGTCAGTATTACACGTAACGCTATTAATACTAATAAAATTATTATTTTTATGCCTATTATAGAAAAGATAAAAATGGCCACAAATATTTAGATGTAATAATTTCATTTGTTCGGTAGTCGTTATTTGCCACATGATTACATGGATCACTTATGAATTATATGTAAATACATGGAACAACTTAACACCTGTTTCACTACCTTCATATAAGTCTCCAATAAACTTATGTGACAGATAGTGCATAGAAATTATAAGTACGTTACTTAATTCAAAGTTGTCTGATACATAGCGACTATCCAGACATTGTGAAACGAGTCCTTTAACTATTTTTTCTCTCAGTATGTCACTGACACAACCAAAAGTATGCCAATAATACTACACCAAAAATAATATTAGGACACCCACGTACTCGTTTTCTAGTTACAACATATGACGATGGTGTAAAATTGATTGAATCCTATTTGAATTCTAAGACAGTGATGAGATTTCCCTAGGGCCCAACACATGCGCTTCCAATAACTATGACATGTACGTGACTCCGATGACAAGTACGTAAGAGATGATATCTATATATGCTTCCAAATATTCTAATGTTGTATCTATAGAGATATTGTGAACTATAGAAATTGCCTAAATCCATTCCTGTACTGAGAAATTACGTAAAAGTTGTATGTGTAATTTTCTTTTAAAACGTTGCTCCACACTAGCATTTTTTTGTGTCGCGGGTAAGGTTACAAACATACGATTTCACATACACATGACATCCAGACCTGAAACAATTATTAATAATTTGTGGATCAAACAAAGAGTTGCTCCGCGCCAACCATGTAGTCCTTAATATAATACGTATCATATATTTCATCGTATATTTAAACACGCAGAAGTGGAGGAAGAACGCAATAATAGCTTAGTATAAATTTTGTCATGTCCGAATAAAAAGGCTATAAATAAATAATATTTAAACATATGTATGTGAAACACTTAAGAAGTCCCTTTTATGATACATGTTTAGACCACCATATCTTGATGACCAAAAAGTGCAATTTTATGAACAATATTTTAGCAACTCTCCGTCGCTGCTTCACCTGCATGGAATACGTAATTTTACAGCCATCTGTATAAATTTCATGTTTCTTCGTACTACCTTGTTGGTTAAGAGGTTGGGCGCGACCACAAGCAAAAGAAGTCTCGTGTTTTTTATGGTATAAGCCGGTAAACGTGCAGACGGATCACCTGATGGCAAGCAATCGCCGCCGCCTATGGACACCCGAAACACCAGAGGCTTTACAAGTGCGTTGCCGGCCTTTTGGTGGTTAGGAATTTAAGGGTTGTTGGGGAATCGAGGATTGCGAAGATTAGAAAGGGGGTTAATTGGGCCTTCGGTAACCTCACTCACACAACGCAAGCTTTGTTTCACGTCGGTTTTCTGTGAGGCCGTGGTATTACTCCGGTCAAGCCAGCCCATTCATGCCGAAGCATGGCTCTCCCACACTTATTCGTATAGGTCCAAGTAAACGAACTATTCCAAACACTTCTTTCTATATAACTGGGGTCATTAACACCAAGAAGGATCGCCTGTAGACCGTAGATTATAAGGCAATTATAAGTCGATTTCTATCAACTTATATACTGGCCACTGAACTAGGAACTGCCTTCGATTTTCCCTATTTAATATGTAAAATGTAATTCAATATCCGTCAAACGGTCATTGACCCCTGACCCAAGATTTTTAGCAGCAGAACTGCTCAAGTATATAAAAGAACGGAGTCATGTTTTTCAGTTACCGTAACTTGAATATTCAGCCTGAAATTTATTCATTAATCAGTTCAGTAATTTTTCTTTTACTTGACAGCGATTTTTTGGACAGGTTCGTTTTTCAGTGCGGGTTTGGTTTTTTTCAAGTAGTCGTTGGACTTTTCCTCTGAAATCCGAACAACTGTTCCGTCTTTCCATTTTACGATGATGTATGATAAATGTTGGAATTGTTTGTGATCGGTGTTCAAATTTAAGGTAGCAGATTTAAAAGGTGACAAGATTATTTTGTCATTGATATCTTCAGCGTTGATTACGATTGATTCAAAACTTATGTTGGTTGAAGGTACATTAAATGATTCACAAGTAGAAAAACGCCTTAGAAAAATAACAATAATAACTAAAAAAATAGGTGTGTTTACAAACATATTACTTCACATACACATGACGCCCAGACCCGGATCAGACACAGAGTTGTTCCGTGTGGAAATCGAACCCGCGACCGTTGCACGGCAACCAGTTGCCTAGCCACCACACCAAGCGTGCAGTCATTACATACTTATATTATTTTACTGTATAATTTAACCCAAATATATACTACTTCTTAGTAAAAGCTCGCTTGTTTTTCATATATTAAACCAAGCCCAAAGGCAGGTGTACCTCGGAAACTATGTCAAGATGGACCATTTTTTAACCGTGTCGACACAAGTGTGAAGCGTGGCACTTGCTTGGTTTCGCCTGCCTAAATACAAAAATTAAGATCCGATGTCGGTTAAGACGTTAATTGAACGCTTGGTGACATGTTGTTTGATGTGTTTCGAATATCAATGATATGCAAATTGATTATAAATGTTTTATTTGCTTTTTTTTTTTGTTAGAGAAACTGCTGTACTTATAGCGATGCACTCGTATATAGGTATAGTTATACTATCGATGTTTTACCCTATATAATATACATTTCTACGAATTATAAATTCCTGTATATGTATATAGAAATGTGTATTACAAAGGAGACAATTCTGGCCTCTTTAGTTCTAATAGTGACAATTTTTATGCTACAAAGTTCAATATTTTATCATAATATGATTCGGAGATTTAAGCATTTTACCTCGTGGTTGTCAAAATAGTAGGTTATAATGCTTTGTTTGTTGTCATAACACTAGACAACCTTCAAATCAAATGTAACAATTGGGTAAATAATCGCGAAGACATATTTATTCTTATTTTCTCTCATAATAAATAAATGTTCCAAATAATTTATGTCACAAATTGTCATATTTGGAAAGTAAATATGGCGGCCTGTCAAGCGAATATCTATGGTATCAGTAACGTGCTGTCAGATTCTCGTCATAGACAATATTATTTGTTTTACGTCACTTTAGTGGCACTATAAGGGAATTGAATTTATTGAGCGTATGATAGTTGATGTGAGTTAATTTTATTTGTCTCACTCGGGGCTTGTTTTTTATGAGTTCATATTGTTATTATTGGCTTTAAAATTATGATCAATTTTAATATCTTTATCATTGTAAGGATTTAGAAATGAAAAGATAGGAATGTAATACGGAGCAATACCACGGCCTCACAGACAACAAACGTGCAACAACGCTTGCGTTGGGTTTTGTTGTGTGAGTGAGGTAACCAAAGGCCCAATTACCTCCTTCCCAATCTTCCTAATCCCCAAACCCTTAAAAAGTTCGGCAACGCACTAGAAACACCTCTGGTGTTTCGTGTGTCCACGGGCGGCAGCGATTGCTTACCATCAGGTGATCCGTCTGATCATTTACCGGCTTATATCATAAAACAAAATATTAAGCGTGTTGTTTTCATATCAGCTTTTTAACAATACAGTCCTGAAATTGCCGTTAACCACTGATAATAACGCCGCTTAATTAGCTTCTTACACACGAACACACAACAGTCAATTTATAATAAAGCAAACTGCTGGCAATTAATTTATATGGGCATTAATACCTGATTGCTTAAGTGCCTACTATTGTTGAGCTTGATGAGAATCTTGAGTTAGGCAAAGTACTAAAAGCGTTTTGCTTTTCCATATTTTCAATGATGTTGCGCGCAGTGTAGGTTGGATGGAGCAGGTTTTTGTATATTCATTTGTTTATTTATTTATTACTAGATTCTGCCAATGGCTTCGTCCTTGATCTTGTGGGATAAAAAGTATCCTATCACCCAAGTCAGCTCATACCCTGTCTGTATACCAAATTTTATCAAAATCCGTTCAGTAGTTTCAGCGTGATTGACGGATAAACATCCAAACAAACTTTCATGTTTGTAATATTGGTGTGATAGTGTAATTTGGACAACCAGTACCTAGTTGATATAATATTCAGTCTTACATCCAAACACTTATACATTTGCCCAGTAGGGCTGATGCCTGATCCGGAGCTGCGGACTATCTAGCGGGTTTACCGGGGCTCCGGCTCGAAAAGCAGAAGTAGGGACGGGGTGGATTTTAGTCAGTAAGAGTCTGACACTCCCTCTCGCATCGTCCAAGGCGGGAGAAGATATTGGATGAATTTCCCCCCTTTAAAAAACACTAATTTGAGATAATGAAAAGGTAACGAAAAGTGGGTGTTACCTTTATATACTTACTGCTTCTGCCTACCCCTTCGGGGTTTTATGTTATTTATATAAACTTCGACCTTTTAGTATATATACCTTGTGTTTAATGTCAGAATTACTGCCTACGCTCCAGATTGTTCTTTAGATGTCACAGAGTAGGCACATTAGAGGGGCGTAAATACAAACAAACAGTCTGTAAATCTTATATCATTATAATCATTTTTTCACGCCCACGCTAGTTTTTAGACTGTGGACCCGAAGTTTGAAAATTGTTCTTTTATGTTTGTCCTTGTATATTTTTTTTTTGGTTTTAATTTTGACAATTTTTAACGCAGGTGGCTGATTTTTTCTGTCGTTTTTAAATATTATTTGTATATCCTTGACATTAGATTAAGTTAATAGTTTCATCAATTTTAACTCAGTGTCAAAAAAACAGTGCTTAGAGGCTAAAATAAATATATTTTTAAAGTTACCTAAAATTCTATGCACTCTGGATCTCAGCAAAACCAATCGAATCGATGTGTTTTTTTTAGGAAATAATTAAAAATAGCTATACGAAATCACGGTGGAATCAGCGTCAATGCTAATGTTGGCAGATAGAAACCTTGGTATATAATAATAACAGTAATACGGGGTTAATCAAATTGAGGGGTAAATATATGTTGGGAAAATCTTCTAGTCACTTCATTCGCGTATCTATTCACCCCTTGAATTCTATTCACCCGTCTTACGGTAATCGACAAATTAAGTCTCACATCACTTTATGGTACGATGACAAGAAAAAAAACTAACAACAAGCCAAATCTATACACATAAACCTCCAATATTAGTCAAATATCAGACACATTTTCTCCCTAAAATGGGTATCAGGCATTGGTTTTATGTTCGCGTGAAATTGAGAGACATTTGTACCGAATCGAAAGTCGGACTTGTGAAAATAGACCCAATAATTTACATACTAAGCTTCAATATCGACAAATGGAATGTCTCGATTGAAATACTAGAATAACTATGGGCAGTTGTTCGTATCTAATGGTGGGATTTAGATGAGATGCTGAGCTGAAAGTGGGTGTGATTGCTGAGTGTTTTTCCAAAGTTTCTTTACAATTATTATTAGAATTCAGAAGAGCCTCCTAGACAAATGACATTTAAGCGCTAACTAAACGTATGAAAAGACACGCATACATGCTTTATTTTAATCATCCTATGACTTCTCCCGCCTTGAGTGAGGTGAAAGGGAGTGTGAGACTCTTACTGACTAAAAACCACCCCGTTCCTACTTCTGCTTTTCGAGCCAGAGCCCCGGTAAACCCGCTAGGTAGTCCGCATCTCCGGATCAGGCATCAGCCCTACTGGGCCCCATTTATAGTGGTCTGATGGACACATATAGGCTACACATATATTTGTCGAATTCACACGTTTGAGTAGACTTTTTTCCATTTGATTAAGGATTAATGGAATATCCTTACTCACTTTTACTCTGTCCATTACAGTATGGCTGCCATTTTCTGGAAATATGATTGATATGATAAGAGGTTAGGTCACTGACCTATCTGAGGTTAAGGTGTATTATACCCACGCCCTCACACACACTCACAAAGGACGATAGCCACTCTGTATAGAAAGTACTCAGAACCTAGTCTATTTGAGAAAGGATTGGAGAAGCGAAATCTAGATTTATACGTACAGAATGTTCACAATAATATTCTTTAACGACGTCTTTTAGACAGATATTACGGTGATCACCAATCTTCTTAGCACGCACAAGATTTGTAAAGTAAATGACGTCGGGAAGGCATTCTTCAGAGCTATTTATCTTACGGCATATTATTTCCGTAGAAAGGAGAAGACGGGAGACTGGCATTTGCTCTAATATTACTGTTGAGATAGTAGATATTTTAGTTTTAAATAACTTTCTTTAATAATAATAAGGGAAGGCCTTTATTCAACAGTGAACGTCTACCAGCTGATGATGATGATGATGAAGTTTCTTAACTTATTTAGTTGATTTAGTTAGTGAACTGTTTTGAGTTTTTTGGATCAAAGGGATCATCATCATCAGCTAAAATATGCCCACTGCTATCAATCCTTTATCAATAGGCTCTCCTCTTTAGAAAGCTTTTGATATAGTCTCCACGCTTGGCTAGCGACTTGGGAATGGCGAATCAGAGGATGTTGTTGGGTACTGTTGCACAGTTTGCCATGACTGGTTATTTGTGCATACTCAGGTATTATAGTAATTTATATAAAACTGTATGTGTATGAACTTTAGGTTTTTATAATAAGCAAATATGTACAAATAGCCACACCCCCGACTTATAACAGAACTGATGAAAAGTGGGTGTACTTCTAGAAAAAGTAAACATGATAATATGTCTTAGTCCTACGCGCAGTACTGGAAAAATACAGCGTACCTATATGATGTGAGTCCTACGTGAAATGTGGGCGAAATACATTTACTGAGTACCTGTTTAGTGTCACAAGCTACTACTAAGAGTTTTACACCCACTAGCAGTGATATCACATTTTTGGCTAGATCTGTAAAAGAGCACTTAACTCCATTTTCATCCATACAAGTACCTTTCTTTGTGTACTTTGTAAATAAGAATAATATTCTAGAGATATATTTTTCTAATATTTACTTTGTTGATCATGTTTACTGCGAAGTAAAAACTCTTGCGTTCAGTTCCATATTCTGATAAAATTTTAGGTACCTACTACCTATTATGTTGTTCAATCATATAACTAGTTTTATATGACCAGTCTGTTATAGGACTCCTAATATAAAGGGAGCAAAATCGTTATCACAATTTAAGTGTCTACATTGTTTAACCTTTTAGAGAAGAAAAAATCAGTTCTATTAACTACTCTACGAGTATATATTACGCTTAACAACAAAGTTCGACCTTTTTTTTGAGGGAGATCGTCCAATGACTTCTCTCGATTTGGTTGAGGCGAGAGAGTGTGATAAACTCGTACAGACTAAACCAAGACGTAGACTCCTGCTTTGGTAGTACGTAGCTTCGACACAAAGTTTGACCTGAAGTACATTTTTAATCAATAAAGCCAAACTACTATGTATTTTACAGTACATCAAAGCCCGCTTTAGGTACCATAACATAACATAAATACCTTCTTCCAAGAACACTATGACAGCAAATAATAATAGAACCCATTTCTATCATTGCTAAGAGCAAATATGAAATGTACAGCAGATACTTTGAGTAAAGTAAGAGCCGTTGACTCGAAGCTACGCTTTCAAAGCTTTCTTTGTGTACTCCCGTTTCATTGCAAAGCTAAGTAGGTCGACATGTATTATCAACGGTGAAACAAATTGTTGATAAATAGGTTATGTGGTTATGTAGTAGTTTTTAGGCTAAAATTGTGTTCTGGTAATGTGTCTTTGGACTAAAGAGAATGTAAAAATCTCTTTCTTCTTTTGTGTATAAAAACGTGTGGTGACTTTTTTTTTTCAATATTAATTTATATACATATTCGGAATCACCGAATTTTTCTCCATCGGATGATGTGTGATATTGAGTTATATACTCGCAAAAATGTCTCTTAGATCAATTAGCCTATCAACCGTCGCATGGTCTACAAAGAGTTTCTGCTTTATGTCTGTAGTATATTGATGATGCGTAAATAAACGGTTTATATTATATATGCGAACTCAGAACAGATCCGAATAGAGATTTTGTCGATCACTGTGCCATGAAAAATAAAAATGAAATAAATTGCTATGCAAACCGCATAATTACGTTACCATACATTTTGAATAAAAAACCAAACGACAATATAAAAAAAAAAACTCAACAAATCAACAACTAAGTACATTCTAACTACTAACAATACCTAATTACTTTCAACTTTATTACCACGATCATTAGGCTCATATTCTACTACCATCGAAACTATGAACATAATATAGTATCTAACTATGCTCATATGATATAAGCGCGAAGCTTTTCGTTAAGTATTAGTTCCGCGCGAGCTCACACAGGGAAAGTTGGTAATGTAACTGAGATTTTGAGGCTGTTACACACAGCAACAACACAGCCAGCCTCTGGGGCACACTTGCTGAACTAAACTACTGTGAACTGTTAAATTTACAGTTACTTTTCATGGGGAATTTATATAACTTAATGCTCTGAATCTTTCGACTCGTTTATGTTATTTTTATTCGACTGCATGGTTGGCGCGGTAGCTGGGCAACTGGCTGCCGTGTGACGTGTAGCGAGTTCAAACCCGCTTCCCTTCCTTTTCCGCACGGAGCAACTGTTTGTGTGATCCACAAATTGTTGTTTTGGGTTCTGGGTGTCATATGTGTATGGGAAATTGTATGTTTGCACCCACGATACAGGAGAAAATCTTAATGAGGCAAAGTAAAAAAATAGTGATGCTGAAAGCCTCGTCTCTACTGGGAACATTTGTCGAGCGACATGTGTTCCCGGAGACATCAGGCGATGTCGGGCGATGTCGGACGATGTCGGGCAACGTCGGACGACATCGCCGCGTCATTGTCCACTGTGCGACAAGGAACAGTTTCAACTATTCAATTGGAATAAATGATTTGACTTTAACTTTGAAAAATGCCAACTTCTCTTTGTACTTACTTCATGGTTTAGATTTATGGACGTTAAAACCACAAAAATATACGAACTTGAAAAACATGTAACAGCAAAATTGTTTGAACGTTTAAGTAACCACTCTCATTACTAGATCATTACATTAAAATACACTCTTGACACACCAGGAAACGAATTGAATAGTTACTCCATTTTGGAGGAAACTCGGTCCGTATTTCAAACACGCAATCTTATTTATTATCCTAAGGGCTTATCTAGGGGAGGGAGATCTCGCGGCAAACGTGCTGACGTCCCGGCTTAGTTGCCAACCTTAAGGATTACTCGCACATTAATATAAGATTTAAATTATTTAGTATCTATTGGTATAAAGGTAAAATTACCTATAGGCTTAATTTTTTCGGACATATCTTCATTAGTGTTTGACGTTTCAAAAGTGCCTCTAGATTTTATTATAACTTTCATGAGACATTTCTATCTAAATTAATTATTATGTTATCGGCTTACTCACGTAACTGTCTGACGAGGAAGTCGACTAGTTTCGCGCACTCACGCTGCTACTGTAGTTCAGTCGCCGTGTGGTCGCGGAATGCTGCTCATGAATATGAGCCTCTAGTATGGCTTGAAACTAGTGGAGTTGGTCGTCAAAAAGTTACGTGACTACGATAACATAACAAAGCGTCTAGATTAATGGAAATAAGGTAGTAAAATCACCTGCTATTATTATACGTAATTTTTATAAAATAACTAGAGAAAATTAAGTATTGCATTGTATGTTTCGTATAGTTTAAAAACCCTTACCAATACCAATTTATTAACCTCTGAATCTTATCACGTGTCATTAAAATCAATATTTTTATGGGAAACACGATACTAAAATCCTTATCATCCACAAGAAATTAACTCCAAATGATCTCGAGAAAGTCCTAAGATTTTTTGCGAAACCGGCATAACCTTTAAACTTAATCCCCACACATTTCTCGCCTTCATTTATTATTCAGTGGAGGTACGAAACTTTCAGGCAGGTACATAGCATTTTTGCGTTAACGCCAAAGTGGATTTGCCTGGTATTACAGCTAAAAAACACTGATTAAACAGCTTGTGGAATTAAGCACGAATTTACCTTGAACCTCCAAGCAATTATCATGCTTATTGTTTTAAGAATACAGATGCTTTTACTTGATTTTGTTTGGTATTTTGTTCCTTTTGGCCTTATGGTGTGTTCATACGAATATTTTATAGAGTACTGTTTGTTAGTTTTGGCTTTTAATAACTCATAAAGTTCATATATAGAGTCGTGTATGTTTTATAAGGTTTATGATGCATTGTACTATATTATTTCGCAATTTTACTACAAGCAAACTAAGAAGACTACGCTTTTGTAGCCTTTTTCCTTATTCCTTTGATATTGGCACTTAAATCTTGAATATACTGGACGCATATGTATATCAAAAACGCGTGTTTAAATAAGACAAACTTACAGTACTCGTGGAACTATACCTATATAGTTGGACCACCCCTTGAGATAGACTCATATATTTTCTTCAAAATATAGGTAGAATTTTTACGTACTGTAACGTAAAGATTCAACTATCTTCTTAAGAAAACAACAAGTATTCTAACATCAACCTTAGCTTTTGGCTAACTTAAAACCAAAATCTAATCACAAACAACAAACCAAATTGTCTGGCCAAACGACGCAATGCAATTGTACGTATGAAGTGCTCTTTACTATTAACAGGTACATCCACCTGTCGCATTGAGCCAGCAATGAATAGCGTTGACGGAGAACATCGCTAGATTCTCACATGAGTGGCACTCGATTTAACGGAACCTCTATCGTTAGACTGCCTGAGAATAGCTGAGTGGTCAGAATGCAGAAGCATAGCCTACTCGTTATGCATGAGAATAGAATGCATGCTCTTTGTGTAACAATAGAGTGCTACGACAATTGTTATAGGATTATGTTTTGTTTTTGAAGAGTTATTTGGATTTTGCTTTCAGGTTTCGGTTTTAGGGAAGTTGTGTTGTTGTGACGTCATGATTTCTTATTTTATAGCGGGTGGTTATAAATTGAAAAATCATGACATCATATTTGTATTTAAAAACTTGCAATCCCCAAACTCTTTTTCAAACATTAAATTTCTCGCCCGGAATTATACGAGTAACTCCGTGAAACAACGCTTGCGTTGTGTTTCGTTGCGTGAATGAGGTTACTGGAGGCCCAATTTTTTTTTTTTTTTATTAAAGTCCCGTCCCAATTCCTGATTCTCCAACAATCCTTAAATTCCTAACCCCCAAAAGGCCAGCAACGCACTTATAACGCCTGTGGTGTTTCAAGTGTCCATGGCCGGCGGCGATTGCTTACCATCAGGTGATCCGTGTGCTCGTTTACCGGCTTATACCATAAAAAAGAGACGTATAATTTCCAAAATTGATTTCGATTTAAATGTAAAACTGTTAGTGAATAAATAATTAAAAGATTAAATTTGTTTACACCTACGCTTAAAGTGTGGGTGTCATGTTATTTCGAGATAAAACGTTAATCTATAGACTTCATTTAAATTTAAATGTTTCGTTCAATGTGCTACGAAATATCAACCGTGGGAGTTGCAATTTGATATTTTGAGGCAGATTTTCTTTACTTAATTAGATATTTCAGGTTTTCTTGACTTGTATTTGTTTTTGTTTGACAAAAGGCTATAATATGATGAGTAGGAATTAATTAGTAGGTTGTTTGATTACGTATATTTGCGAATTGATTTTTTTAAGTTAGTAAATTATTTTAACTGCTTTATTTGCCAAGTGGTTGCTAGTACGACTATTGGTCAAGGGTCTCGGTTTCGATTCCCGGGTTGGACATAGTACTGCTGGGCTTTTTCGTAAAATTTCTCAGTAGTAGCACGGAGTTTGGAAATATGCCCGGTATACGGCAATTATTTGCATGGCTATTGTAGTATTGAGTTATTATAAATAGAAAAAAGTTTTCTAAACAATATTTTTTACAGAAAAACCTTTTCAAAATCGAGTACCTATAATCAGTATGTAAATACCTTTTCCATTAGTTTTTATAAGCAAGAACCAATACAAAAACCTCACAACCCTTTGAAAAACTCACTAAAAGGACCTCAACCGATATTTCTATATTTAGTTCTCCGAAACGACCTTAGAAATATAGATTCTAAGCAAAATTTTACGAAAGAGGAGAATAAAAACGTCTTGAGACGTGTCTAATGTGTAGTACACAATATACATGTCATTATAAGGGCTGTTGTACATGATACTTTTTGGTGAACACGTCCACTAATCGTCTTATGTAAATATTGCTCCACACTGTGAATATCTTCTATGTTGATTATGTTTAAAAATAAGATGTTTTACATTAACATAATATTGATTCTGAGAAGCAACTTGTGGATATATGATATATAAGCTATAACAGAGGCAACTTGCGGAGCAGCTGATCTCTCAATTATCTCTGCTTATTGCAAATTTATAATCACTATTAGTCATTTAATCAGTTAATATTATCTGCGTCTTTCCTGTAATACGTAGCAAGTGTGAATGCCTACGTCAAACTCACCATCAACGTGCATTGAAATCCTCGTATGTAAAAAACCTTTTATGCCTGTTAGAGCGGAGCGAGGTAGCTGACCAATAGGATTGCACAAAATCTGTCCACTGAAGAAGAGCGGGGATTTTATGCAATCGTATTGGTTAATATTTCTCCATTTCTTCGCTCCGGTAGACAGGCAGCCTAACAGTGTGACTTGAGAAAAACATTAAGTTCCCTTTTAACGTGGCTTCTTTAGGTCACGTCTCCACTATTACGTGAGCCAAGCGTTGATATGAAGGGTTATCAATATTAGCAGTCGTGACTCTATGCTCCTGACATCATGGTCGAAAGGATGGCTCGATTTGTCTGCAAGCTGTTTTTAACTTTAAAGGGTAATGTTTAAGGTTGGTTTGTGGAAAGCAGTGGACTGTTATGTCTGATAAGAGTGTTAGTTTGATAGATTTTAGTTTAATGGTCTAGTGAGGGATAAATTGAGATGAATTCTGGCATAAGATTTTTTTCAGGGGTTAAAATCACCCGTTGTTTTTCTACCTTGGGTGAGGCGAGAGACAGCGTCAGACTCTTACTGGTGGCTAAAACCCACTCAGTTCCCCGCTAGTCCGCAGTTGGTAGTTCGCAGCTCCTCGCATAAGTTTTGGATTGGTGATTCAAAGATGTTATAGCTGTTAAAGTGTTCTCAACAGTAAGTCAAGATCAAATAAATTTTGTAGGCTTTCTCCACCGGTAGGTAAATTGTTCTACAGTTAATTCCCTTAAACAATGGTGCCAAAAATATTTGTTTACAATTTGAAATCTCAAACCACGTGACCAACATTCGAACTCCGACGAAGTAAACATTGATCATAACATAACATAAATAACGAAGGAATGTAACTTAGACGCTTTCCCTCCGAATCTTCGAGAAATTTAATTATTACATTCAGAACAAAGTTATTGTTCCGTCACTCAGTAATTAATAAATTCAATATTAAATATCGGGACGAAGGGGTAGCAGGAAATGGGACCCTAAATGGTTTTGAATTAAGGGTCAAAATTGAATATGTTGTTAGATTTGTTAGAATAGCGACAAGTATTTTGGAATGTAGATTGCATAATTGAAGTTTATTATTGTATCAATTATTGTTAATAGCTTTTAGAGAGTACCCGATATCTTATAGACATATTTTGGTAATTGTCGAAAATCGTGAAAATAAATGTGTATCATCTAAGCGTTCCTGCACTGTACATATGTACAATGTACATATAGGAGTAGGAACGGGGTGGTTTTTAGTTAGTAAGAGTCTGACACTACCTCTCGCTTCACCCTAGGCAGGAGAAGAAATTTGATGATTTTCCTCCACAAAAAAAAAAATCCGTGCAACTGAGAAGTTTTTGACAAGCCTAAAAGAGCCCAGGAATACTTTGCCCGACCCAGAAATCCAACCTGAGATTCCTTGCTAGTCGCACTTACGACCAGCGAGGCAGTAATTTGCTCTTCAAAGTAACTTTTCAGACAATATTCCTTCCACGTATTATGTATAGTTAGTTAGTAGAATATGAAACCTTTACTAATTAACTTCACAAATTGTTTCAAAACTAGGTACGAATAAGCTAGTTTATTCACGTGGCTATTTTCTATTCTATTCTTAGATTCTATCGATACAGTAATTAATATTGATTCGGAACATTCGAGTAGGGTTATTATTTGGATACCAGACATCATATTTACAGATAGTTCCAGACTGTTCTATATTTGTATTATAACTTTGGAGTAATGTTAAGTTTAATATAAGACTAGTTGCTGGCTAGGCGGTTGGCGCGGAGGCTGGGTAACTGGCTGCCGTGCAACAAGCTATGTTTTATATATGGAAAGATGCGTACAATAGATGCGTTCCATGGATGTGTGCTATGATGGCTTTCTTACTATGGATACATCGCATCGAGCTGCGCATCTTCCTCGCATCGCTACATAGCTTAGTATCTGTGAAAAAAACGGTCAACGGTCGGTATAGTTTCACAGCCCATCTTCACAATATAGCTACATAGCACACTGGTAGTCTATAAGACGATGTTACTTCTCTACCCAAGCCGGTTTAATCGAGTTGCCTAAAGCAATCTATAAATTAAATAAATATAAATTATACTAAATATCAAGATATTATTTAACTACACACACATTTACAGTAAGTTTAATGCCAAACCGTGAACAAATGCCAGCGGAACATTATTTTCCTTCTGGAAGTTTCTATGACCCCGGTCACCTTTATATAAAGTTTATTGAGAATCTGATTCATGTACATAGGTCATTTAAAACCGTTCAACCTTTTCCAACAAACTTGAAAGCCTTTAAGGTCTGTAGGAGGACTGTATTGTATATAGATATTTATTTTAAAAGGTTAACAATCTAATAAATAGACAGTTTGCAGATCTTTGGGTTTGGTTTCCGGGATGGGTTTGGAAGTTTCTTTAGAAAGTTTACAAATGACGTTTAATATATTTGTTTTGATACTGTTGTAAATAACTTCATTCTCATAACTCTTGTGTCATTAACTCTTCGTGTCTTGAATAAAAATTTAGATATACATATATTTTTGTACAGAACATTACCAATTTGACAAACGATACAAACCTCTTAAAACTTAATTTAAACTACATTATTGTTATCATCTTGGCTGACGATATACGAAAAATGAGTGATCTCCATACTGTATAAAATTGTTCACTATATTCCATTTCTGGGGCGAATACCACCACGGTAACTTAAACCCGAGCGCTAACGTGAACCGATCCATCACATACAAATCACTCGTTTAAACTCAGGTTAGCGATGATATAACACAGTACAATTGAGCTTGTAACCCCGCAACAGGTTGCCAAATCATCATTCATAATACAACATGTAAGCCTCTTCCGGTAAACCATCGTTTAACTCGGTTTAATCCACCCAGATTCTACAACACAATGTATATGTTCTTGTATATAGAACAGAGGCTCAGGTCATGTATTGAAAGGACTAGTACCTATATGTATGTATATTATATGCTTTTATTCAGTATACATAATTAATTGTGAAGATAAAAGATTGCACGGTAGGCGCAGAGCCCTGTGTATGTTGTCTCTTGATTGCAAGTTTAATTCACGCCTATAATTCTTTGTATAATCATATTATTCTAGATAGTTGGCAGGCTACAATTGTACGCATTTCATCAAATTTTCAGCCTTGCACAGCTAAATTGTGGAGTCAGCTGTCGTTAGCTGTATTTCCGAACCGATATGACCTTCCATAACCCTTTAAGAAAAGAACCTTTTTAAAAGACCGGCAATGCACCTGTGACACCTATGGTACTGCCATGGGTGTCCTTAGGCGGCGCTAGTCGCTTATTTTCAGGTGACCCGTCTGCTCGTTTACAAATTATCGCCTTAAAAATCATATTAGTGGTTTCTGATAAGGATCTTTGTGTTTTGACACGAGAATAAATTCTAGTAAGACTAAATAAAATTAATTGTATGTATAAATTATGATTTGTACTATAATTACGTTGTGACTCATAGACAGAACGATTTACTTGTGAATTTTAACTTTAACTCTTACCACATAAAGTTCAAAATAATATAGTTTACAAATCTTCAAGTTAGTTTTCTAGTAAAACATAACGTAAAGGGATTTTCTTACAAAGGAAAGGTTTCAGGTTACAACGATAGCATTACGACGTGTTATGTGTGAAGCCTTGCACAATATTGTACAAGTGATTGCAGAGTGAATGCACTCTGCAACCGATACTCTGTGTAATTGTGTGCTTTACTGCATTGTATTGTGAATTTACAACGTGTCATTTGCCCTCATAGTTATCAAGTTTTGGTTCAGCGGGAAGAATGTGTATTAATGTTGATTAAACAATTTAATAGGTTATACAAAACTTAAGAAATATTTTTTTTATGGTATAAACCGGTAAACGAGCAGACGGATCACCTAATGGTAAGCAGTCGCGAATTTAAGGGTTGTGAGGTATCGGGGATAAGGAAAGGGGGTAATTGAACTTCCGGTAATTTCACTCACACAACGCAAGCGTTGCTTAATTTCGGTTTTCTGCGAGACCGTGGTATCACTCCGGTCAAGCCGGCCCATTCGTGCCAAAGTATGGCTCTCCCACACTTAAAATTTGTATTGATATTATTACAAATTATTCAACAAAACATTCTAAGCTGATTGTAAACTCTAGTTCTTCTTCTTAGACTATTATAGAAAAACAATAACAAAGTATTCTCAATTAAATAACACATTCTAAAAATAAATGTTATTGTAATCACAACATTAAAATTCATGAGATCATACTACATCAAATGTAAAGAAAAATCCCACTCATTTATTCAAAGGAGGTTTTATTGTGAAGAGAAAATAATTGGATACCACTCTAAATAAATGGATGACAAAGATTTTGTTAAATTAAATGTAATATTACATAGAAAAAAAAAATGGGGAAATCAACACTCTCAAGAGATTTTTTTTGCTCCGCATTAGGATTTTCTCCTGTGTCGTAGGTGCGTTTAGTAATACAATTTCACATACACATGACACTCAGACCCGAAACAAATCTGTAGATCACACAAAGAGTTGTTCCGTGCAGGAGTTGAACCCGCGTCACGTTGCACGGCAGACAGTTGCCCAGCTACTGCGCCAACTGTGCAGTCAAAAGTTGTTGTTGCTATTACGTTTTTTTCCGATACCAAACCAATTACACTTTGCTCCATCTTAAGATCGAAATCCTCCTTAGTTTCCACACCTGCGATCACTTGTCTATATTAATCCAAATTAAAAGTTTATCTATATAAGAGGGTGTTCAGCCATGACAGATGTGAGGGCAATTCCCTTTATTATTAGATGGCCTTGAGCTTGGGAGGGAAAAGTGAAAAGTTACAAACGTACGAAATGTACATGTTTTTGCCCTTTTTCCTGGTATTAGGGGATATGTTTAGAAGCACGTGCTACGATTTGTGAAAACCTTGTCTATTATAAGAGGCATTAGGAATAAAATTGTGTGGTTTTTTTCGGAGAAGGAAAATACTATTTATGTCCAGATGGTACCCTATGTATAACTGTGAGGTTTTAACTATTTCTCAATACGAGGCATAAATGCTTACCATGAAAATTAATATAAATGTATCTTTAGATCGTATACAAAATCTTAATGGAAAATCGGTAAAAAATCAGCCTATCAAGGTCGTTTAGCAAAAAGTTAGAACACGCTAATGAAGTCTATATATTTTGCTCATTTATCATTGGAAGGTCTTTTGGTTATTAATAATAAATACTATAATCGCAAATCTAGGTGACCTAGAAACCCCATGAAATCTTTTCCCTTGGTTGTAAAACATGACGAACCGATAGGCCCTCAAAATGGCCTTGATGAACGTTTTTGATTGGCCAATCGACATGCAAACTGAAGGTCGTTTTCAACTACTCAATCTAAACCTAAACGCTTCAGTTACAGAGTTTGTTTTTGAATGAATCTTTTCTGGAGTTCACTGACATAAAAATTGTTTTATTTGTGTTGTTGTTAATGGTAACAAATAGCGGATAATTAACTAAATTATGATAAAATTTACTCGTTTGTAGCTTGATTACATAACATCATATACATTTGAAATGAATATTAGAATAATTTTAAAATGGTCTCGGCGTCACAGAAAAACTACGTGAAACAACGCTTGCGTTGTGTGAGTGATTTTACCGTAGTTACAATCTTCCCAATCCCCAATTCCCCAACAACCCTTAAATACCAAACCCCACAAAAGGCCGGCAACGTACTTGTAACGCTTCTGGTGTTTCGGGTGTCCATGGGCGGCGGCGATTGCTTAACATCAGGAGATCCGTCAGCTTGTTTACCGGCTTATGTCATTAAAAACATTGTGCCTGTAATGGATAACGTCATTTAAAACCAATCCTAACATCTAAATCAACTAATATTTCATTAAAGTGCTTTCACGAGTGAATTGCGAAAAGTTTTGCATTAAATTGCACTTATTTGAATGCCGTCTCCAATGTGGGACGCATCAATGAGTCCCCGCTATTTATGCATGATACGCCCACGAGGGAGCTCCACGCGTGGAGCATTCGGCCTTGAATTTAGAGTACCGCTTTGTGTTATGCAGACGAAGTTATTAATTAAAATGGCCTTTATAGTTAATCGATTTTAAGTGCCTACTTGTATATAGGGTTGAATTTAATTTCATTGCACATTTGCAGACAAAGAGTTTAGAAATAAGCGTTTCATTGTTTCAACTGTTTCGTTGGTCGAATCCTTAGTCATAATCGTGTGTTAAGTAAGATTTTTGTTGTTGATTCCGAGGTGAGGTAAAGTTTACTACGATTTTAAAAAAATAATAATATGTGATTTATAATCATCCTATTAATCGTACTTGTGTTCTTAATTGGTGAGAAGTATTAAATTATTATTTCACATCACATCAACAGCCTATAAGTGGCCACTGCTGACCAAACGCCTCTTCTCACACAAAAAAGTTTTAAGTTTAGTTTTAATCACCACGCTCGCTCAATGCGGGTTGGTGAGATTATTATTTAATCCTACCTAACTAGACCTAATAATTCCGATAACAAAAGTTTGAAATGTTCAGTAGTAAGTAACATAAAAACTATACAAATTGGAAACATTATATTCCAACATTGCCTTACGCATACATATTTCTCTCTGTTATTGTCTAACATGTTAAAAAATATAAAAGAAATATGATATAGATATGTTCCGTACATCATCAAGAGTATTGACAGTTTCTGCCATTGCAAGCTCCGGGAAATACGTAGACCATAGTTATTTCCTCAGGGAATATTCGAGCAACCATTGTGAATCGAAATGCTTCCTTTTAATGTGCAATCTTGTGATGATTTTTTGAGTTTTTAAAACGGAATGCAGTGGAATGATTTTATTCAACCAACTTTACTTGAAAGATAGGTACATGGTATAAATCATTCACCAGGATATTGTTGCATTGTCTGTTCACTATTTGTGTTACAAGCCCCATGTAATGAGGGGTGAGCCTATTGCTATATACTGGACATAATTTCAGACTCCGTAATACTACTGAGAAATTTTCGGAAAGTCGAAAAAAGTTCAGCAATCTTTGTTCGACCCGGAAATTGCATTTGAGACCACTTGATCAACGAGGCAGTTCCGCGCGTATGACTCCTCTGATGTTGTGGGTGTCCATGCGCGGCACTGATTGCTTACCATCAGGCACTACGTCTGCATGTATTCAATAAAAAATATATCTATCATTTCAATCGTTTGTTTCTCTAAACAACAATTAATACAAACATACACACAATGTCTTTCAATGTCAATCAATCAAAGTACGAGTCACCGTTCAAACAGTATTACTTATCGACCAACACTTTTTATTGTCATTGTGTTCCGATTGAAAAGAAAATATGTGGCAGTGTAATTAGTAGCGTGATTACGTTGACAGCCGTTTATGAATACAATCAAATGGGTGGTTTAGTTATCTATTATCAAATGATACACAAAAGAAGTATTGATTGAAAGCAGTGGTCACATTTTTCTCTTTTAAATGTTAATGAAAGCATGTGACTACAATTTATTATTATCTAAGTTATCTTACTAATATTATAAACGGGAAAGTTTGTGTGTTTTTGTATATGTTTGTTACTCAATCACGTCAAAATGGCTGTAGGGACCGAGATGGAATTTGGAACAGGGTTATATTATGATCTGGGATAACACATAGGCTATGTTTTTTAGGTTTTTAACCCCAGGATCGCGGGCAAAGCCGCCGGCGGAAGTTCTTCTTCTTCTCTATCGTTTTGCTCTTGGTAGAGCGGTGGTAGTCACGTTGAGGTGGCCGTATTTCTGTTGGAGATGGATGCTACTTTCCTAACGATCTGTTAGTTAGTTGGCAGAAGTTAGTTATAAATAAAAGTGGTACCGTAATAATTTAGTTGTTGTTTCTCTTACAGCAACAAGTATGAGTTAGTATAATAATAGAGTATTTCTCTACAACTATTTGTGTTATCGCTTAATTCGTACACTCTAGAAAAAAAAAACGGTGTTTCTAAAATGTTTAGTAATAGTATGGAGTCTGAAATTAGGCTTGGTGATAGCAATGTAGTATTATGATAATTTGAGATGGCCTTCTGTGAAAAATAACATAACTGATGAAAATCGGTAACATAACTGATGATATACTGTATATTGCGGACCTCTACTAACCCCTTCACAATTAAAAATCCTTGTTATTATGACAGGTTACATTAGGTCGACCTGCCGTCTACTGTCGCATGTTCATCGTAATTAATATTTAAATAGTAAGCAGTCGCTCTGACGTTAAGATTGATGAATCCATTTCAGGACACAACTGCGTGGGCTGGTTGAATATTATAATTATATTTGGACATGGACGGGTTTATATAGTTGTTCAGTGTGTTATTTGGAACCGTTGTTCCTGTGTAACTGTGTAATAATATTTAAATAATTTCGAACTTTCTGTAGTAGTATGTATTCTATAATATTTCATTCATTCATCATTAGTCGAAAACCGCTTTATGTCCTATTTCATTTATAGATGAGGCTTCGTTTCGTTACACTTTTTCCAAAAAAATATAGCTATTTTTTTGAGGGAGGTAATCATCCACTGACTTTTCCTGAGAAGGAGTGTCAGACTCTTACTGACTAAAACCACCCTATTTCTTCTTCTGCTTTGAGCCAGAGCCTCAGTAAAAAGACTGTGATCCTGCGACAAAAAAGAATAAAAATATGATTGATTTCACTCCTTTAAATTCCAATTTACATTAAACGCCTTTCATAGTTGGAACTAGTCCTGAATAAACAAACTTTATAATTTAAACTATTTCTAACTAATTGTAAAATTGATATACCAAAACCTAGTAAGTATACCAGCATCCTATTAGTAACAAACCTCATCCATTGACACTAGTTCCAGGCTAGTGCAGCCAAAATTAGCCGATAGTGTTCATTAGCAAGTTTCGCTGTTTTAGCATAATTAATAGTTAAAAGCTTACATGCGAGGTGGACTTCGGTCGCTTTTATTAATAGGACGCAAATTTGAACATGATGTTAGTGATTCATGAAGCTTTTAGGGTTTATTTTTAATTGGCAAATGTTTTGGTTTCTTTGATAGTTTGATAGTCGATTATATTGTGTCGACACTGTTGTTCTTTTTTATAGTATGATGGTACCTAATAAACAGTTTAAGCCTACCATTTGTTTTTTCAAACCTTTGAAGACAAAATCCGTTAAACACCATCACTATGTTGATACCACCGAAGTCTAATTTTAGATTCTGTTTTCCTATTTTATATTATTTAACAGAATTTATCTAATAAAATTTAAAAAATATATGATATTACCTGTAGCATACTATCTATTAGTCAGAGATTACCACCAACTATGAAAATGTAATATTAACATGTTACATTTTCATTTCCAATTCTCATAATTCTTTATTTTTCACCTTCTATGTACAGTGAAAATGTAGTCCAATAAGAATTTACTTTATCAATTTACGCGATCCTCTTAAAGAACCCGCACTAAATTGAAAGAACTACTTTTATTTATTTTATTACTAGTTCTACAGCTTTTGTGCTACGAAGCGGCTACGTGCTACGGTACTACGCCGTAGCAAAGTGCTACGCAAAACTGTAATGCGATTTCGTTGATGCAGGAAATATTCTGGATTAGATTGATAGAATGAGATATTGTAGGTGGATTTGATATTATGATTGATAGCTTAATATTGAGATATGATCCTTTTAATTTGTTAGTTTTGATTTTTCGTGTTTGTCTATTTGTAAGTAGGAACATAGTACGTTATATTTTAAACACGTCGACTATACAGTTCATATGCGAAAAGGTCTTAAAATAAACCATAAGTGTGGCGTGTCAAATAACATTTCCCTTATTTATGAAGAACAAAATAATATGGGAAAAATGCTTTTAATTTATTCAAAATTACCAGTACGGTACTCGTAGTGACTGGCAAAAAATCTCCTATACGTATACTAAAAGTGACGCGCTCGTTAAGTATGTACCTACCTATACATATAGTACTTATATAGTACAGTTTCATTGAAAACACGTCGGTCGCAATAGTGTGAACTATGTGTATCGTGACGTCATACTAATGTTATCGCACGCCGTACATTGTCCTTGTCACTATGTCTATCGGTTTGTGTGTAAATAAACAAACAAACGAGTATCGTTTATACACGTTTTTGTATATTTTGAAGTCTATTACCGTGTAACTTGATTTAATATTGGTGTTAAGAAGTCAAATAAGATTTTTTACTTTGGTTAAGTAAATTCACTTCTCCCGCCTTAGGTGATCAAGAGGGAGTGTCAGACTCTTACTGACTATTAACCACAACGTTCCTTCTCTAGCTTTACAAACCGGAGCCCCGGTAAACCTGCTAGGTAGTCCGAAGATATTCTTTATTATTAAAGTTCGGAAATAAAATATATTTTTGTTGAACAACGTTTTTACCTTACCAAGTAAGGAAATGTCAATTTAAGTACACTAATCATTGAATGTAAAACAAAACATAAGTTTCAACAACAACTTTGCCACTACTGAAATAACGCAAGGCAACAATAGAAGTTAAAATGTAAATGAATGCAATCATGCGAAATAATACCATCATCAGCTTGTCTACACTCAGCTGTACACACACACAACCATACATATATATCTATATATCTGATTGGTCACTGGAAACGTGATATTGCTCCCTCTTCGGCTACTTTTATCCAGCCACTAAGCATTATACGGGAAATTGTTATTGGATTTTTCTAGTTTGGCAACATTATTGGCAAAATGTTGCCAGCTTCCACGTTTACGTGTGTGTGTGTGATGATATGTAGATTGTAAATGTGAGAGGATCTTCATTTCCTAGTTTGAATCGTGATGGATGCTTGTCTAGCAGAATGGAAATGAGTTGTGAATTTATGAAAGACAATGTTTTATTCAAGTGCTTCATGATTTGAGTGCTTTGTTTGTTGAGTTTATGTTGAACTATTGTGAGTGTTTCATAGACGAAACTGGTAAATAGTTATCAGACATGGTCACAAATTGAATAAATACTGACTTCTAAACTAAATATTAACATACATAATATATCTACCGCTAGTCTCCTAACTATCTTCAAGCACTTTTTTTGAGTCTAAAATCATTTAATAAAAGCGCTTCGTTGCATTTATGTTGTTATTCGGTAATCAATCTGAAATCACGTTGCGCAGATTCCCATTATCAACCGTATTCATACATGTACGTACATAATGTCATACCTAATTACACACACTCATAATACATTGTACACATCACCTTTAAATCACATTAAAAATACATTCCATTTATAAATACATACGCTTTACTGACACGAAAAAGCAAAACATGATATTTTTAAATGTCAGCATGGTACCGGCGCCTTAGGGCGGGAATGCAGAGGTCGATGGCGAAATCCGCCCTTCCCGAGTCCCAAGGTCTCGGCCACTTGGTTACGTCATGCCGAGGGATATAATGGCGCAATGTGGATGGAGTTCAGTTCAAGTTTCAAGGGAATTTGCTTGTACCTTGTACTATGACAATTTTGAATGGATTGTAGTAAGTTAGTGTAGTTGGTTTAAGTTTTGGAATTAATAAAGATTAGTTGTAGATGTGTATGTTGTTTAAATTTGTTAATTGAATATTGCAGTGTTTGATTCATTAAAGCTGAATAGGAAAAGGGTGTTCTACAAGTTATATGGGGTTTTGAGAGCTTAGTACGAGTTTGTTTTACGTTTGACGAGACCGAGTAAAGCAAACTCGTACTAAGCCGTCTTATATACGTAAAAGTAAATACTTTGAGATTTTCATAAGTATAATAAAATAATAATGGTTTACGTTAGTTATACTTAACACATTCATGAGGTTTACTAATACGATGACAAACGAACGATCTAAAAATCTCGTCAATCTCTTTTAAGTAACAAAACTACTTAAAGTCAAACCTGGTTATTCAATAACAGAGTAATTTTATATTATATATATAAAAAAAACTATTTACTTAATTCACAAATCTCCAGATAAGAGTATTTAATCACAATAACATTTATTATTCTATTGTGTATTCAATGTAATCGACTAATCGGCTTAGTAATAAAATAACGATACCTCAAATAATGGACAAGGCTACAGCTGTTTGTTTAGGTAAACAAAGCAACATTGTGTATGTATATATTTATATATACTTGTCTATCAAAAGTTAACACTCGAAGATTTACCATGTGTCAAATAAACATGAAAACTATCCCGTTGTTGGTCTTTTTTGTGGGGGAAAATCATCCAATGACTTCTCCCGCCTTGAGCGAGGGCTGTTGGGGTAATTTCGCTTTTAACACTGGTAAGAAATAAGCACCATAATCATTATTAGTAGATCCATTTGGTCGTTTACCTACAAACTCTAATAAACTACATAAATTGTTATTTGCACCTATGCTATGATAAGTATGAGAGAGCTATGCTTCGGCACGAATGGGTCAGCTCGACCGGAGTGATATCACGGCCTCACTGAAAACCTTGTGTTGCATATCAATGTGTAAATGAGGTTACCGGAGCCCAATTACCCAATCTTCCTAATACTGTATTCCTCAACAACCCTTAAATTTCTAACTCAAAAGGCCGGCAACGCACTTGTAACGTCTCTAGTGTTGCGGGTGTCCGTGGGCGGCATTGATTGCTTACCATTGGGTGATCTGTCTCATAATACATTATTTGGTTGTTTACCGGCTTATACCATAAAAAAGTATACACTTACAAAAAATAAAACAATACTTATTCATACTTTACAGGCTGTATGAACCCCAATTCACACGAAATTAGCTTAACTCGGGAACGCTCGATAAACCCCAACTCGTTAGTATAAATTGTTATGCAAAAAGTGTAGGTGTAATCCATTTGTATTTTTATATCGACAAATTGTTTCGTATTTTACGTAAATTGTAAGTACAATATTAAGAAGAAAAAATACATTAAATTTAGCGTCTAATTTTGGCTTTATAAAACTAAATTATCGTTTTCTCACAAAAATGTTACAATGTGTTTAGTGGTTGACAATAGGGATGATGACAGGCTATGAAAATTAAAAATCTATTCAGTCTGTCAGTTAGGTAATTAAAAAATATTAGCCACGTATTTTTTTTATTTTTTCATTTTGACAACAACACTTAGATAAAACGAATCAAAGTTTAGGAGTAGGAGCAAATACGTAATTTATACGTATAAAATGTACCTAGAAGTGACGTCATGCGATATTTCAAATCGATATACCTTCGAAAGTATTTATTTCCGTAAGAAAATAAAAATAACCGTCCAATATTTCAAGATAATCTACAACACAGAAATAAAAATCAAAATTAGTCATCAGCAAAATCTAATGTATTCATAAATAGTCACAAAGGACTATGAAAAATATTCCTTTTAAAACTGTATATTGCACAATTAAGCTTTGACCTTGACCTTCAATTCAAATGTCAATTAGCAATGACCTATACATTATAGTGTTGTACACTTTGTCTTGTGATCTGAGGCTACTAATGGATCAGGTCAAGCGGTTATTAGTCAGCAAACAGTTTGCAATGGACAGCTCTATCCAACTCAAAGAGATTATCGTAGGAGCTCCTTGTACTTTGATGGAGATTACATTATCTTAACATTGTTTGTGATGTCAGCAGTTAAGATTAACGTAGGTTGATGTATTCTTTTATAAAATTACGAGGCAGAAAAGTGTAGTATATAAGGTGTTCTAAATATATCTGCCACGAGTTTAATGGGAGGTAGTGTTGTGATCTTGTGATTAAACAACAGTGAAGAAATTTCGTACGTCGTAAAGAAGTACGCCTTATATATAATTTGTTTTGGTCATCTGAAGATTTTAAGTTAAAGAAAATCCTTCATTATCAATCTTATGATCCCGGAAAAAGATCCAAAACGATAACAACAAAAGTTAGAAGCACGATTTGCATATAAAACTGCTGTCATTTGTGTAAAGCACTTATAGCCGGAACGTAAAATTGTAGGTACTGCGTAAATCCCTTAGCTTGAGAAAACACGGGGTTCTCATGACCTTGAGTTTTGTGTGGGCACGCTGTTCCATTGTTTTTGGCGGATTACAAAGGAAATATTAAAATCATGCGTGGTTATATTTAGACTTAGCAACTACGCGCTTTTCAGAGAAGAATGACCTTGACCTTCGTCCTTGGAGTAATGTAGATAAGATGTACAGTAGATGTGTTGTAATGATGTTTAGATGTGTTGTAATATTGATGTGCTTTTTGAAATATTTTGTAGGTAAAAATATACGAAGAAATGTGTAGCAAAAGGGTTTTATAAGTATCTCATAAGATGGGAGAGATACAAAAAAGGTGTGAAGTACTCTTAACCAGTGTGGATGGGTGCTTTTCCATCAGAGATGTGCTATGGCTGTGGATGCGTTTGGCTTCCGCCAAATATATTCATTGGTACACACAGCTTAGCACTAGTGGAAACGGGTTTAACTAAGATATGTTTTTTTATATGGAAAATTCGTGCTATGGATGGCTTACCTACTATCGATACATCGCATACTCGAACTGCGTATATTCTTCGCACAGCTACATAGCTTAGTACCAGTGGATAAAATCAGATAGTTTCACAGCTTAGCAATTACATCTTTGTAGCATAGCTACATAGCACATTGCTGGTGGAAAAGCACTTTAAAAATGATAGTAGTTAAAGACGTATTTAAAGATCGTACTTAGCATGGTTTCTGCTTACGCCCAAAAGAATGAGACGTCAGTTATTATGTTCATAAGATGAATAACACAAACGCCTGAAAATAAAGGTGCCTTGTTAATAAAGTAAGTGAATTATACAAGTCGACCGAAAAAAAAGCAGTGAGCAAAATAATTTCGTCGTGTCAACGTGATTCTTGTTTATATGTGTTTGTTTTTCCTCATTTCTATTGTTTCGGATTTATTTGTTTTTATTAGTGGTGTTGCCTGTGAAGGTTACAAATGCTGTAATTGTAATAAATATCACGTTTTTTTTTGTTGTTTACATTCTAAGCCATTTTGCTTTCTTATGGAACGGGGAAAATGTGTAGAGATATGAAAAAAGATTATTAATACGTGTCAAGATTCGTTTGAATTTTATTATTGTTGCCATTACTACTAAAGATATTATAATGCACTCTGATACTGCTCTCTGTTGCGTTACAGCTATAGTTTCAGTCAGGGACTAGATTTCTGGCATTCATGCTAAACTGGACCTTTTAGGTGCAACTGTTGGGTACAAAATTATAATTTTTAGTGTGTTTGTTTTTTAATTTTTGTGTGTACAATTGTTTTTATTGTATTTTTTCCCGCAGATTGTTTGTGCCGTGTATTTTACCAAATAAATTAATTTTTATTCTGTCTTTTTACACAGTATCAACAGAATTGATAACAAATCTGTATCAAGAAATCAATACATTTAACTAACCTAGTCTAAAAGCCATTCTATTCTTAAAACTAATGACGTATATTGTATAACACCTCTTAAGGGAACGAAACCTCTAAGGATTAATTTACTTTTTGACAGAAAACCGTACGCAACCGTGTCCAAATGTATTACGGACGTAAGTAAAAGGGATCCTAACTGAATAAGAGTAGCAGTAAGAAGTTTTTATTCACATTTCGACCTTGACCTTGAGATCGTGTAAGTGAACCGATATAAAACTCACATGAAATGAGTGATCGTATACTGTGTGTGGCTTTTTAGAACTTACTGTAATAGTTAGGATTTACGATGAAGTATTACTGGGTAAAAAAGTGCTTGCTTGTTCTTTGGTTGAGGTAAATGTTCTTTAGGCACGATTATGCTTGGTTTTAGACGAAGGCTGAAGGATTTTTTACTGTGGAACTACCACATCAGGAGACGACACAAAAAAATTCTTTGACCGAAATTCTTTGTACCAACTTTAATAATTGTGATTCATTAGAATTTTTTTTAGATAGTATTTTAGTAAAGCTGCTGACATTATAAAGTAGAGAATCTTTTATACTCAAATAGTTTTTTAACGACCGACACCCGTGAGGAGTGGTGATTTTATTTATGGACCGCGCTATTGACTGAGCGTCCTTTAGAGTACTGTTAGAGTTTTAATTAATACTTAAATAAACGAGTCTTAAAATGACTTAGGTCAGGTTTGTTTTGATAGCTCAGCTAAGTAGCTGGCGGGTAGTATTTGAATTCTGCTATACTTTCTAGTTCATGTCTTAAAGTATTGTGGACTATGAGAGTTTGAACGGATAATCAGCTAAGTGATTTGGTATGCAAATAAGTATATAAAGATTAATTTAGTAGAGAAAAAGTAGTTTTTTGAAGAAGGAAGTGAACTTTTAAAAATTTGTGATTAAATTAACTAAAAACGTTGGCTCACGACGTCACCGCGTCTGTGCACGCTGCTCATGAAGAAGAGTCCCTTTGTGACTCGAAACTAATAGAGTTTAAATTAAGTGAAAAGAGTTTTCTCCATACGATAGAAATTATTTTAATTTTAATGATATCTGTGAACCGTCCTCTTTTAAGCAAGGAAAAGGCCCAAAAGGAAGATTTTGTTTTGAAACACAGTGTCAATTTAAGTAAAGTATCGTAAGTTATAATCTCATTATCTCCAGTGTCGTTTACTACAGGTGGTTGTTACAACATGATGGCGATAATCGACTCGTCCACGAGGCGAGTTGATTAAATTTTGCCTTTAAGAGATTTTGTGTTAGAAACCTGTAGTACTTAATTGAAATCTATGGTATGTATTCAAAAAGGAAAGAAAAATAAAATAGGTAGTGCGGTCGTAAGAGTGATGTATGTTTGGGTTGATTAAATAGGATTGTGTATTTTGGTTTTATTAAAATTATTGAAAGTCGTATAATATAGTCGGGTTGAGATGAGAGACTAAAATTGAAAATAAATGTAAACTCGAAACTAGTAGAGCTTTTCTCCTTTAATTTACGTGAGTAAACCGTGATTTTTAGTTAATTTAGTATGCCTCACGATAATTATTATAATAATATAAATGTGTTGTGACAACATTCAACAATGTGGATTATAAAACGATATGGTAAACGGTGGCATTTCTAAACTGAAATCGCTGAACATTGTCTAAGACGCTGTATAACACTTACACATTTCTCGATTATATTAGTATGCTCAGCGCATCTTAGTCATAAAATAAACCCATAAGAACATAGTAAGGAGTGGGGAGTACAAAAACTTTATAGAATATCTGTTACCGTGTAATAATGGTTTAATTTCGCCCAGGCGAAGCGGTTATCCGTTATTGTTGGCAGGGAGCCATTAATTCCTACCCATATTACGAAAACTTCCTATGATACCACTTGTCTAATATTAAACCTAAACGACTTAAGCTTAAGGTTTATTTTTTGATGAGCGGTATTTGTGGCGACGCGACAGGGTGTGTTTTTTGATAGTTATTTTTGTCTGCTATTCTTTTTGTTTCAATTGAAGAATGATGTATTTTGTAAGTACCTTTAATTTTTACTTAAAACCTTCTTGTAGTACAGGTAGCAGCACATGAAGCTACCCCAGATGTCAAGTTTCTTTAATGGACTTTCAACTTTATTACAAATGTATATGGTTGATAATCTACTGAAGAAATAGGTAGCTTGATGTGCAGTGCCTTTACAATATACGTGCTAGGCAACCACTACTAATAAAACTCTAACTTGAATCAAATAAAAATAAAGTTATTTCTAACACCAACCTACTTTATTAACCAAAACATATAGTAGACGTATTTCATTTATATTCAAACAATTTACATAAACGCTTGTTCAATGGGAATAGGTAGAAATACTATAGAGCACTTGTTACGATCTTTGCCTACTTATTTGGCTTCCTTCACGTTCACACATCGAGTCATACACACGCTAATATGAATACTTCGTGTGGCCTTCTTAGAGCTATTTATACATCGTTACGCATAAACTACTTGTATTATTAGATTTTTTTTTCGAATTACTGACATTGGTAGTAATAGTAGAGAGCTTAGAATTGTGCTACTGTGACTATATAGTCGCACACTATTACTGGCTAAATGTAGGTGTCCTAGCGGACATAGCGGGTTTACCGGACCTCCGGCTCGGAAAGCAGGAGTAGGAACGGGGTGGTTTTTTAGTCAGTAAGAGTCTGACATTCCCTCTATCCTTGCCCAAGGCGGGAGCAGTCATTAGATGATTTTCCCCCATTAAAAAAATGTGTCACATTTAATATATCCATTTATGTCAAGCCATGTCTAATACGAAAACTATCAATTCTTATTAAACAACATTAACAACAGAAACAAATCTCACATTTCTAATGCTCTGGTAGGTCAATAACATTTACACTGCTTGAAAAAACCATTTATGGCTTAATTTAAACCACGTATTTGTTATCGTCTTGGCTGACAATATACGAAAAAAATGAGCGAAATAGGCCCAGTAGGTAAGCCAAAAAGTGCATTATTCTCTTTGAGCTAAATTGAACACTCTTTACAAATACGGCATTTACCACCCGCGCCGCATGTTTTTCATTCGTAACATTCTATTAACTACATATATCAACTCTGACAAATAAACTAAAAGACCGTAATAGAGACTTTTTGAATACAACATTAATTTTTCCTATAGACCACAGACCTCAAGCGCGTTCGAGGAAAAAAACTGAAATAATAAGTCAAGGTCGCACAAGTTAGACATCGGATCGGAGATAGAAAGATTAATTAAACATGGTTGCCTCCCCAATATAATTAATGTACAGTCAACAAAAGTAAAGCGTTCACAAAACTTGTAACTTTGGAGTGAAAGGGAACTTCTCCAAGGGAACCCTAAGTACATCAATCTTTTTAGGTTCTTGTGGTGATCGTACTTAGTATTCTAAATGGATTAATACAAGATAGGTAAATTCAAAGTAGAGTATATACAATATAGATGATGATGAGTACGAAAATTTAAATTTTTTTAGTCCGTCAGTTAGCTAATGAAAACATATTAGATTTATATTTTTTTATTTTGTCATATAAGATAAGACGAATCAAAGTTTAGGAGTGGGAGCAAAAACATACGCTTTTTTTGGAGCCATGTGCTCTCCAACTCCAACCAATGCGCTTTCGTTTCATAAAACAAACTTGTACTAAGGGTACTGTATACCATATTATGTTGACTGTACTTAATCTAATGATCGGTCGAAAAAGCTGATGTTCCGCGAAATAATTTTGTTTTAAATCATATTTTATTTGCTACATGATGAGCTTTTAATTTGGAACGTTTGTTTTTAATTGGTGGTAGATAAAGTTTGTTGTAGAATACGAGTATTATTACTGATATAACAAATGTAATTGTTATTAATTGGTTAGTAACAATTTAATTTGGCACACTGGGATTACTGAAAATTTATAACTAGCTTTTACCCACTACTAGTCTTTGTTATTTGCCATCCCTTACAATATTTATGAAAAAAAAGTAGATAAAGCGATAATGCAAACGAAATATACAAACGAAATGAAATGAATATGTACATATATAAGGTTTCTGTTGTATGTATCTGCACTGCAAACTAAAATAGTTAGCCATCTCTTCAGAGTTTAATTCAAAAGACGATCTATCTTAGTTTTTATCTCTCCAGTTTTAGAGTGCAACTTTTATTGCCTTCCTTGACTCGAGCGGAGATAACTAACTCCATTGCCTTAAGTTAGATTTCCGCCATTACTTATTTTATATTTCTAATGTTTGTGAAGGAAAAGCTAAAAGATACATATTTTTGTATTTTAGTTTAAAAATATTTGGTAGTATCGCGTTGATTCTCTGGAAAATTCTTATACTTTTATCTAGCTTCTACTAGCGGCTTCGCCCGCGTTATCGTGGGATAAAAATGGCTATGACATTCGGACGGACAGATAGACAGACAGACAGACAGACATGACGAATCTATATTCCGTTTTTTGCCATTTGTCTACGGAACCCTAAAGAGTGCCCTATCACCCAAGTCAGCTCATCCCCTGTCTGTATATCAAAAATAAAAATCCAGTAGTTTCAGCGTGATTGATTGACACACAAACAAACGAACTTTCACATTTATAAAATTGAATGGATTTTGATGAAATTTGGTGTACAAATAGGGTATGAGCAGACTTGGATAGGATGAGGACTTTTTATCCCACAGGATTGTGGACAAAGCCGATGACAGAAGCTAATATACACATTTTTGTGACTAGCAGGATTCATGATACGAAATCATGACACAATTTGATCTAAACCTTTCCAGAGAAAAACACAAAATATCTACAGGTTGTTATAAAAAACAACGGCCATCAAAAGTTTGCAACAAAACATTTTAATGTACAAAGTTTAAACACTGATTCCACCGTAATCATTCACAAATGTATTTTAATTCTGTTTAATGGCGTGAACTTCCAATGGGATTTGAAGCGGTCGACCGTATTTTAACTGTCACACTATAGACTGTTCACATTCCTGTAGTAATAAATATTTGTGGTACATTTTAATTGTACTTTTTTATTTAGAAGGTAATGTTGATTGGTTATTTAGGTAATGGGTAATTAGTGTGTACTTATGTGTTGTGTTGAATGTGATACCTATATTTTGGAATATAATTTGGTAGACTGCCTCGTTGGTTGAGTGGTCGCAAGTGCGACTGCCGAACAAGGGGTCTCGGGTTCAATTCCCGTGTCAGGCAAAGTATTACTGGGCTGTTTTCGGGTTTTCGAAAATTTCTCAGTAGTAGCAAGGAGTCTGGAATTGTGTCCAGTATATGGCAATAGGTTCACCCCCTATTACATGGGACTTATAACACAAATGGTGAAAAGTGGGTGTACATTGTATAATGGCATTACGTGTCGTAATGAGCACCTCTGCCTACCCCTTCGAGGATAAAAGGCGTGACGTTGCGTTGCGTAATTTGGTAGAGTAACAAGGATTGAAAAGGAATGTTACGATAGTTTGGACATGTAGAAAGGATGCATGAAAGCAGATTTAGTCTAGTATGAAAGAAATGAAATAAATAACTACTCCATGACCTTGTTCTTGTTTATATAATTCAACATTCTGTGATGTTGATAACAACATTAGACTAGAGAAGTATTGGAGTGTCGCCAGCCTCGTCATTTATTGCTAAGTTTATTTGTTAAGTAGTTGCGACAAACACCAAATACGGCGCCATTTTTTCTAGCCGTCAGATTTTCGAGAGATCAACATATACAATACAATATTATTATCGCGTGGGAGTTCACTGCTAGACCTCTTCTACATTATAGATGTTGTCATTATCTTCATGCTTTTTTTGAGGGGGTAAAATCATCCAATGTCTTCTGCCACCTAGGGTGAGTCGAGAGGGAGTGTCAGACTCTTACTGACTAAAACCACTAGTTCCTACTCCTGCTCTTCGAGCTGGAACCCCGGTGACACGTTTAGCAGTCCGCAGCTTCGGGTCGGCATCAGCTCTACTGGGTAAAGATGGGGATCTTTGGTGGTCTGACGGCTCTTTGAGGTGTGCGCGGAACGCAACGTGCCATACGCACGATTCTGGTTCTGGAGGAGCGGCGAGCTACTCTTGCTCGCCGTCCGCAGACGTCATCTTCATGCTTGGATTATGGGTTATGGATTGGAGACCGCAGTTACCGTACAGTAGTCGCATTTACGTATTTCTGCATAACTTCTACTGCTTGCTAACATTGTACATAAGTTTGAGCTTGCCTGCCGTGATCAAAAAGGTTGTAACAACCTAACAAAAAACAGTATAGTTGCTAGAAAAACCATGAAAATTATACGACTATAATTAAAATAATCACACTGACTGACATATTTTCGCTACTCAAGTTAATGATAAATAAATCAATGTACACAATTTTAAATAAATTAACCGTGCCTTATTATTTTAAATTTAGTGGCCTATTTTCATGCACTACACCTATTTGTATTACGTGATCCGTTTTCTGAATCATTTCACTACTAAACTAGCTTTGGTTAATAACTGGTGAACACGCAACGTTGGGCTATTTTCGGTACTATTTTTTTAACATGATTATTAATCAGACCTATTTTCTAAACCTCTTTTAGCGCCTTTAGCATGGATTTATAGAAGTTGTGTTTAAATTATTGGATAAACGTAAATAATACTTGAATTATGTAAAGCGTTTACTTCGGTTTAATTTAAAGGAACATTTGCTTTGGAAAATTACGCCTTTAAACTTAGAATAAAGATTTCATTCTTGACGTTGGTGCACGCTACTCATGAGGTACTCGAAAGTAGTAGAGCTTTTCTCAATGTAGTTTAGTATGTATGTATGTATGTGAAATGGAACCTTCATCTAAATTTTGAAACAGATGTCTTCAATCGTTTTGTACGATTTCTTTGCATTACCATTAAATGCTAAATTGCTTGAAAAACAAGCTATTTTTTAAAACGTTTTTAATTTAAATAAACTTAATTCTATAAGATTCGTACGTTAATTTAACCTTACCGTAGCTGTCATATCAAAATCAACATTATGGCAGTCGTCATCACAAGAAAATTAATTAGCTACTTTAGCAATAAATACTTAAGGTTTAATATGCTATAATCCTGTATACGACCCATACTTAAATATACGTGCCTGTAATAAAAATTAGTACTGTCACATTTAATTTGTTATTGCATTCTATATCTTCAACCTTTTATGTCCCTTAGCATAATGTTTACAGTCGAAGACCTTTTGTCTTTAGAAAAATGTACGGATAACAAGTAAAATAAATAATTATTACAGTGGCAGCATTAATAAGAGAAATAACAATCAGATTATACGTAATTTTAAAAAACCAAGGAGCTTTATCGAACTTCTAGTAGATAAATGTACTTTTGGTTAGACTATTCTACTCGTAATATGTGGCACGCTTTTAGTGTACAATTTGACTGCATGATTGGTGCAGTGGCTGAGCAACTGACTGTAGTGCAACGTGTAACGGGTTCGCCGCTCGGAGCAACTCTTTTTGTTTTCCACAAATTGTTTCGGGTCTTGGTGTCATATAAATGGGAATTAGTATGTTTGTAAACGCACCCACGACGCAGGGGAAAATCCTAGTTTGAGGCAAAGTTAAAAAAAGACACACACAATTTACCTTTAGATTACCAAACAATTCAGAAAAATAATAACTATATGGTTGTCTGAGTATCGAATAATGCAGATGAACTCATAACCACAAGACCATTAAGATACGAGTATTCATGTTTAAACATTGAATGTTTATTTTTTAAATTCAACCTCGTTTTTAAACCGTAGGTAATTTGGATGTTATGAATAAATAATGAGAGCTGCCTAAATGCCTAGTTGTTTCAGTTGTAGAACGTTTATGAATATAACCTGTTAAATTATCGTTGATTGCTTATAATAACAGGTATAAGTAGCACTGTTATATTATGCTGTCTGAGTATTGATTCGAACTAATTTTTCCTAGAAACTTTTTGAATATTGTGGTTAGAATGTCTTAATTTTCCTTATTCAAAGGTGGTATTGGGTGTTTCTTCAAAAAACTTTAACTTTATTTAACAAATCATTAAGCATCGTGGTAGCTTATTATCATCCTTATTTTTATTGGATTGGTTGAGAGCAGTGACACGGCTTAATTTATTGAAACCAAATTTTGTGTTTCAATCAGAATTATTAACTTTCGGTTGAGGATAATGACGCCGTCAAGTTTCAGTGATTTTTTTGGACAATCGCATATTAAGTGTTTCAGTTTTTAACTGTGTACAAAATTCTGAGTGCATTATCTTGTTGCAATCAAAATTTTATAGTGCAATTACCAGTTTATTTTCGGTGAGAATAAAGCAACAAAGGTGGTTCAAAGTTAACTCGGTTTCGGGAAATTGCAGTGTAAATAAATGTAGGTCGCATTGTTATTAGAATTTAAGTCTAATTTTGTTAATTCTCATGTTAACATAATACTTGTATACATTTGTAGTTTTGTAGTAATGACTCAATTTAGTTCACATTGACTTTGATTTTTAACATTTTGAGATTAAGAAGTGAACAGAAGCTATTCTCATTCCTATATTTTCATAGCTTAAAGTTCAAATTTCCTTGTACGCTATCAATTTGAATATAGAAAATTATTTTTATAGTATTTTACATCCTCGACAGGGATAACAATCTCTTAGTCTTAATTAAAAATAGTATTATTATTAAAACGTAACAAAACTACGCGACAGATAGAACTGCAAAGTAATCACAAAAAGTGTTGCATTGTCTTGCAGCGCTTTATTCGCTGTAAAAAGTGTCGCTTGAAAAATAACAGCGCTGTAATAACATTGCTAACAGCGCTGCAAGTTAATTCCTTCGTTACTTGTAACCCGTATTGTCTGTGCTTCTAATTTAGTTGGCAGCTCTACACAAATTGCTTGCAGATTGTTACAGGTCGCAAATTAATTTGTTTTTATTTTTTTAGCTCATGTTTGTTGCTATTGTTTGTACATTGATCTCTGTTAAAGATTAAGTAGTGGTAATTAGATCAACACCACACCATGTTTTAGACTGAATTAGACTACTTATATCATTAGAACTTAAAACGGGATGTTTACCATGTTTATTTGTATCTATGAGTTTTCGATATTTCGGCACTGTTGCAAGTGCCAGAATCACGGATGAATGGACGAAGACATCAATAATGATGGTAAATATCCCGTCTCAAGACCATGACCATGTCAGTTTAAAAACTTATATCAATTAGACTATGTTTCTACTTCTAAAAATGATAATATCCAGTAATATAGTGATTTACGCAGCAATTTTCACTTCTCTAAAAAACCCACCCTTGGACAATAAAGTTCTTTGCACGAAGTTAAATAAAAAAATCTATTTCTGACTAATGTCTTCTTGAAACAAACTAGAGAGTCAATAAAGCTACATTTCATGGTAGTGTTTATAGGAGCCCAGGAGTCTAGCAGACTGTCAATGACATAAAATCTTAATGTTGTGTACTCAGCTTTATATTTGGCCCACTAACAGCTGAGTGTCTGTAATTTGTCCTCGTTTATTACTTATAAAATGAAATATTGGAATGGGAACGTTGAGATATTACTTATTTTGTGAGAATATCGAAAGTTAGTATGATTCATATTGTATTTTCTTCTTTTGGTATTTGGTTGGTTAATGAGATCATCAAGTTAATGTTGACAAATGAAAATCTGAAAATAAGTGATCCACATTCTAATGCGTAATGATATAACAGAATAATGGACAGTATTTATAATTGTATCACATGACGATCTGCGGACTATCTAGCGTGTTTACTGAGGCTCCGGCTTGAAAAACAGGAGTAGGAACGGGGTGGTTTTTAGTCAGTAACACTCTGTTTCGCCTCATCTGACACTTCAAATAAAACAAAATAATTACATGACAATATTTGGATACCAAAGATTAGAATATGGACTAACCCCCGAGTGATCAACACTCTAGGTTTCATACAATACGAGATAAAAGCCATAGAACTCCAAAATTTCCATCTTTCTTAGTTCTCAACCTGTTTACAAGCGACAGTAGTTCGTATTTATAGTTTATTCCTTTTAGTACTTTGTATAAATCCTAGAACATTCTCGGATGTTCCATGAAAATTTGTGGTAATGGATTATAAACGACTTCAGTCTCTTCTGACCCATTTAACAAATAAATATTTTACGAGATTTATTGTTGTATACGTTCCTTCTGAGAATCAGTTTTAACATTTAACGATGTTTCGCCATTGTTACTTGACAATAAAAGGGATATAAAATGGTTTAAGTGTAAAGTAAAAATTGTGGAGCGTTGAATTTGAGTTTGTTGCTGTAATGGTATAGTGGAAGAGCTGACTGTTGTTTAGTATCGCAACATTTTATTATCAACATCTTGTTGGTCATGATTTTAAAATTGTATTTAAATACTGACGTATGATAAAAGCTTATAATATGATCACTGAGATATATTGTTGTGTGTGTGTTTGTGTGTCATTAGTATAAGAGCGTACATGAATGCCTGCAATTAAAAAAGAAAATCAAATTTGTCTTAATTAGTGTAAAAGTTCTCATACAATTCTGTTCTAAATGTAATTATTTTCATTTAATGTCAATAAGATGATTGAAAATATTACTTTTGTTTTTACAAAAATAATGTCAAAAACTTTCAAATCAATTTAAACTTTAACAGCAAAACAATAAGCTTCAAAATCTTTAGTCACGACAAAAAGGACATAAAAGACAGCCCTACCATCTAACTCTACTATAGTTTACACGTAGTCTATATCCATCAGCCGTCAGATTAAGGTTCACATTCGTTCACCTCGTTAAAGTAATTGTACCGACATTACTAACTGGGCCCAATATTACCTTCCATCTGTCTTCTGCGGTTTTTTGTTACGTCTTTGTAAAGGAGCTTGTGTACTATACTTGTTGTTTGTGTCATAAATATATCAGCTTCGCATGGGTGCAATAGTGATATATTATGCATGTATTATACATAAAAACTTTCCTCCTGATTCATAATATCGCATCATAATCCGTTGCGTAGTTTTAAAGATTTAAACATACAAAGGGACATAGGGACAGAGAAAGCGACCTTGTTTTATACTATGTAGTGATATAGCTACTCCCGCGCCTGTTTCACCCGTTCTGCTTAGCCTTATTGGTCGTAGCGTGGTGTTTTATAGTCTATAACCTATAGTTTATAACCTAACCTAACCTCAATAAACGGACTATGCAGTACAAAAACAATTATTGAAATTGGAACGGAACAAACCACCAAAGTAACACTGGGTAGACCCACTGATAGTTTAAAAGTCGGAGCCACAAGGACTAAACAAAATTATATTAAAACCTAAATAGATACCTATGTACTCCTCTTTTTTGGAAAGTCGGTTAAACAAACAGGCTAAAATTTAACGCCATATTTCCAATACGTATGTAGGACTAAAGTCAGTCTGTAATATTCTTATACTACAACCAAATGGATAGAATTTTCGAGGCAATCTTCTTGGAAACTGTCCAAACGAATACGATTACAATATCCGACGATGAATACTACGGATATGTCCTTAGACAAACAAAATGATCAGAAATCGTTCCGAGTAGAATTTTCGCACAGATGATTTTCCTGTTATGTTCCACTGTTCAATACAATTTTCTTATATCATTACATCATTAGCCTATAAGTGGCCACTGCTGACCAAAGCCTCTTCTCACACGGAGATGGTTTTGAGCATTAATCACCACGCTTGCTCAATGTGGGTTGGCGATTTCAAACTTATAATTAGTAATTAAGCCCAGGTTTCCTCATGATATTTTCCTTCACCATTTATCAGTGATGTCTAAATAATCTTAGAAAGTACATATAATTCGGAAAAAGTCACATTGGTACTTGCTGTTGGTAGGTTTCGAGCTTGCACTCTCGGGAAGCGGTCGTCTTAAACCTCTGGACCACCACGACACTCATATCATTACATTTTATCTTTTCACAAAAATCACAACATAATAAAGATTTGTTGGGATGGGAGAGACAATTAAACAAACGAACAAACACGATTTTAAATATAAGATAAATATTATAAACTACTAACTTCTGTCAGCGATTTCACCCGCGTTCTCTTGGGAGTTTTAAAGAATCAGGTTTATCAGAGAACGCTTGCTGCTCGTAAATCTCTATGCTTGGCAGGTGGGCTGGAGATTTCAGTTTTAAAGTATCAGGTTTCTCAGAGAACGCTAGCTGCCGGGTCTCTGTTTATATGTAGTCACTTAGTCGGCTCTTATAACACCCGCAGAAAGAATAGTGATAAATACTTTCCACTCCACTGTCATCACACAGCACATTAAATAAACATGCGAAATTGATCGCCAAATGTACGATACGAATTTATTTTACTGCCAAACTCATGGTGACTAAAGTATCACGAAAAGTGCACAAAATCCTTGGCTTCCACAAAAATGGTCGTCGATTTATCACTGTACTAAAACTTTAAGTACAAATGAACCTTTTTAAGTACACCCTCAATTTGTTATTAGGCGTTTTAAATTGTCCTTTTCACCCTACCACTTACACACATACATTAACAACCTGTGTGGGTTCAATGCTGGGTAAAACAGGGGTTCAAGTTTGGCAAGCAGGTTACAGATTCTGGTTTAAAAGGTTCTTGTTTAGAGAAAAGCAATGGTGTCCGCTAGACTATGACCATTTTTTATGAATGAGAGGTTTATCACAAACACCCCCTTTGGCAGGTTCAGGGATTGCAATTTGAAAGAATCAAGTTTATAAGAGAGCGCTGCTGTCAGGTATCTGTTAAATAATAATATGTAGTTCCTTAAGCAGCTCTTATGACAGCCGCGGGAAAACAAATTTTAATGTTTGTTTATCTGTCGTTAAATGGTGATCACAAAATATATGTATGATTTGGATTTATTTCAAAGTTATGTATTAAAAAAAATGTTGTATTTCTAGTTTAAGCACAAATTGACCGTCAATATGTTATTAGTCGTTTAAAATTGTCCCTTTCACCCGTCCAGTAACATAGGTCCGTATATATGGGATCAGTAAATCTTCGCTGAGCCGTTTAGACGTTTCTTCAAGCGTAACAAAATCGATAGTTCTGTGATGTGAACAGTTGAACACACGACGATCTGCACTCGTAGTAGTATGATATTTTTATGTGAATATTTATTGTTTGAGTGTGTGTTTGTGATATATTAGGAATAAACTACATACTTTGGGAATAGTGAAGTAAATAGTTTACTTGTTAACTTAATGGTAAACCTATTAAATGTTGGTTTCGTATCATGACAACCGATAAAGCTTTGTCAATATTTTCCAAGTTCTAATGTAAACTTTCTTACCTACTAAACAACGCGAAGATATTTAAAGTTATATGTTTAAGTGGAAAACCTTAATTATACTTTACCCAACCCAGTTATACAACCCAATTTATCAAGCTCAGTCACCCTCCCCTTAAAATAAAACTAAATATCTTTAGCACCATCAATATAAAGGGAGACGGATATAAATGCTCACGAAATGTGTGTTTCCGAACCTTTTCCTATATACATACAAATATATGTATGTATGTCCGTATGTGACTGAGTTATACTGCGTAGGTACGATTAAGAAGTTGATTTACTGAATACAAAATGTTTGGGGAAAACGCTTCAGCAGTCCTCACAATTTTTTGCTCGTGTAAGCAAAGATAAATGGTCTGAATATTCAATATGGAGTTTATAAAGCGTAATGAGGAAATATCTAGTCTTTAAAATGATTTGGACAAGATCATACAATGCCTAGTTTTGTGATTATTATTCTGATACTAATTAAAGTCTAATATTTCAAAGTTCTCTCTAGGATAACGATTTTAGTTTATTTATTGATTGACAACAGATTGACTGCTGCCAATTTTTGTTTATTCCAGGCCATATAGCACGTGTAAATTCAATTTTTAGAAGTTAGATTTTTAAGGCGTAGGTCAATTTTCGTCATCAGGTCGTTTTTTGATTTTTGAATCTCAGCTTTGAAATTCTCATAAAAACATACGTCGTTTCACGTTTGTGTAATGTAATAATTAAATGATCCTTGTAACATAATCGATTAGGAACAAGTATTAAAATATTCACCAACTGCCTTCCCTTTAAGAGAATTAGAGACGTGTTCATCCCCATGCCTCTGAACGCATTTAAACCTGCACCTGGTCTAAGTCTGGTCATACAATCAGATAATGTGATCCCGGGCAGAGAAAGTCAAGTATCTGCCACGGCTTTAATGGGACGTAGTGAAGAAATTTCGTACCCCGGATCAGTTATTGCAGACCACTATTGTAATATTCAAACACAGCACTACTTCCCATTGAAGCCGTGGCAGATACTTTTAAAGCTCCTTGTATAGAGTAAAGATATCGATGAATAGTTAAGATTTTTTCTTAAGTTGTGAGTGCATGTATGTCACCTGGGCTCAGTACTATAATATGTGAATCAAACAAAGAATTATGCCGCGCAGAAATTAAACTTATGACACGTTACACTGCAGCCAACTCGAGGGACTCGTCAAGCTAAAACCCCTTTACACGAGCCAGCATACACTATTCATAATATTAATTTCCATATTATTATAATTGTATGCCACACCACGAACATTGCAAGTGCATATCATAACAGCGAGTAATTACTCGCAGTGGCGCTATTATTATTTTAGTATTAATTAACCTAATAGACCAAACTCACTTACTTGACCCGTTGGCCTGTTACTGAGATGTTATAATAGGATGTAATATTACGTGCATATTTTAGACAGTGTTTTAAAAGAGAGATATCCAGGATATGGCAATAGGCTCACCCCCTGTTACATGGGACTTTAACACAAAATGGTGAAAAGTGGGTGTACATTGTATAGCGGCATTACGTGCCGTAATGTGTACGTCTGCCTACTCCTTCGGGGATAAAAGGTGTGTAAAGTTGTGTGTGTGTTTTAAAAGAGTAAAGGGAAATAGAAGTCTCGTTTGTTGTTAAACACATCACATATCACACTTTAAAGGTACCGCTCCAACCCAGAAATGAACTTGTCATTTTGAACATAATATATTTCATAACGTCAATTCAGAAAGGCTGCAAAAAACAATATGAAAACGCTTTAAGCGCTCTGTCAGCGTGCAGACAGCGCGCTTAAAGCATTTTCATATTGTTTTCAAAGCAAAAAAATTACGTGTCGCAACCGTGTAGTATCCGTGTCGTTTATGTATGCGACCCTTAGGCTTACTGTCTACGTAAGCTGCATTTCAAGAACAAACTTTCGTCAATTGACGCTCGTACAATTTTTTATTTTATAAGTGACTAAACTTATCAGGGTTTCATTGACTGCCAATAGAAAACTATTGAAGGCAAATCCTCCGCTAACGTCGATCACCGGTGACCACCACGGCGTTCAATGTGTTAACTTAGCTTCTCAATTTTATTGTCACCAATCTGTATAGCACGTATCAAAATATTAAAAATACATTTACGTTTATCCCGTTACAGGGCCTTATGGGAACAGCAAGGGGGAATTCAAAGTCTAAGCACGTAGCTTATTGTTGAATGTCTCGTGAAAACCTTAGCTATACATGTATAGGGGTAATTTTGTATACAGTATGGCAATATAAATGTACATTAGCTATAAGAACCGTTATACAATAAAGGTAATGTCAACTTTCTTGCCAGTGGCAGTAAGGTTTCAATTGATTTGGTAGTTGAAACACAACAAGCATGCAAAAGGTAGATGGATTTATGAAGTGCGTTTGGAGATGCCTACAGATCCAGAATCTTTAGTATTTTTTTAAATAGCTATGTGTTAGGTTATGTTCATAAGGCCAGCGCGTGACATTAGACTTTACATGTGAACGCTCTAAATAAAATTCTTGTAAAATGCATGTAGTTGTAAACGTGCATTATCAAAACGTGCTTAACGCTTACCATATGAACATAGTCTTATTCTTCTTAAAATAAACTCAAGTCGTTTGTCCCCGATTTTTAGCATTAGGTTCGACCTTAATCACAATCGAACTTCTAAAATAATTGGCAGGAAAATATATTTATTTCTCTGAACACTCTGTATTCCTGTGAGGGAAAGAGCGAATAAGTTATTGTTATGTTTATTCAAGCATTGTAAATAATGCTTCCACGTTATCTTAATAGAGTTGACATTTCCGCAAGTGTATTGTGAGAAATAAATATTTCTATTTTTATGTCAAGTTACAAGTTATAAAATAGAACTAATATCTATTTTATGTAATGTATCTTCAAGTTCTTTGAAAATGTATCTCTTATTAGGTCCTTTATACCACGGTTCTACTGTAGTGATACCACGGCCTCACAGAAACCCGACGTGAAACAACGGTTGCGTTGTGTTTGCCACGTGATTAAGGTTACTCGAAATTTTCCCCCTAAAATGCCATTAACTTCTCTATTTAATAACATTATCTTTTTAAAACTAAATCGTGTATACAAAATGAAATATTATATAAACTTACTTTAACAAATTATTTCACAATATTCAAATCAAATAAATGTTTTCAATAAAACCTTTTGAATGGTCGTTAAAGTAAACGGATTTTCCTTCACCTTAAGTAATTTCGATAGAATAAGGATAAGAGATTTTATTATCCATAAATCTATATGTTTCCTTCGTAAAAAATGTTGAAGGTAATTTATTACTGTCATTGTGAATCTGTAAAGAGACGTGGGTTACGATTTATGAAACGTCATACGTTAAAATACAAGTTAGAAGTAAAGGAAGCCACAATTCGGTACCGATATTTAAGTTGAGCAAAAATATTGTAGACTTATTATTTTGTTTTATTTATTTCTGATACTTGGTTTAATATTTAATTGTAAAAAAAATCATTTAAAAATATTAAAAAGCTGTATCTCAACGGTAGCGGGAGAAATCCAGCTAGGCTTAGCGTAATACGCGCCATGTCCAAAAGTACTGTCTTCTACATCAAGCTTATTGACTTAATTATTATGTTGTCAGCTTACACACCGGCGCGGAATGCTACTCATGAATATGAGCCTCTAGTATGGCTTGAAACTAGTCGAGTTCCTCGTCAAACAGTTACGTGAGTAAGCCGAAAAACATAACAATTAATGCCTGATATCGAATTCATCTCGTACTAATAAGTACTTACCACATCTAAAAATAAAATAACCATTAATAAAACACAGCCTCATACTTTTCCTTCTGTATAATAATAATAATTCTTGTCAGAATAACATCCCATATCATTTCATCGCGAGAAGGCTTCAACTTACTTATCTAATATTACAAAGTAAACCACTTAAGTTATGCTCGTATGTGGCTCATCCCATTATTTAACTTAATACACACTTAATGTAATGATAGCTCTAATTAGCTTAACTTGTTATTATATTTTTGGCTTTGGTATATGTACGAGTGTATTATGGATGATATTTTACTTCGAAACATTCGTTAGTTTTGTGGTTTACTGAACTTATGCTAGTAGATTTGGTTTTCGGGTTAGATAGTGCTATCCATAGAGTGTGAACGTTTATAGAATTATACATGATATGTATGGTAGGTGAAAAGTTGGTACTACTTTTTGTGCGTACTTTTGGAGATTGAAAGTCGTGATTTTATACTGTTGGTTAATTCCGACAGTGTCACCTATGAAATTCTGACTGAAAGGTTCAAAAGCTTTGGAGCCTAAAACACGTCACCTGCAGGGTAAGAAATGTAATATTAGGTAAATATGCACAAAATAAATATAATTTTTAATTCTTAATAATTTGTTTGGTAAAAGTTAGAAACGGCAGTTTCGATCAATGCTATGTAGAGCAATGAAAATTATTAGAAAAAGCCAAACGCATCCACAGTAACGTAGCATAGCACATCTGTGGTGGAAATGTACTCTAAAACTTTCGGCAAACAAATGTTTGACGCAAAGTTCGCCGTGCAAACAAATGCCTGTGCATTGTTTAATCCAGTAAATGGCTTCATGCTTCAGGAAAATGTTCAGGTGTCGACATCATGGCGTGCAAATTATTAATAGAAAACTCCTCAAAAAGGGAAATGAATGTTTGAAAAAAATCGTGTTAAATTACCTGACCATACTGCCATAAAATTTTAGACTCTAATTCTATCAAGCACAGTCCACTTTTCATTGCAACTAAAATTATTTTATGATGTTTAAAACGTTCTTGTTATTTGAAGTTAAGCCTATGCTACATGGTTTGAAGGTTGATGTTTGCGTGTGCTGAAAAAGTCGTATGTAACCCTTGTAATGACCCGGGTCGTTTGCAAGCCCGGCTTTTTATAAATCCGCTGTGTTGTGGTTTGACGCGGCCATTCGAGGGGTTGTTAGGGGGGAGGGGGTGAAGAGGACTTGGAAATGTTGCTATTCTATACTTTCTGTTATTAATGCTAGTTTTGTGCCATCGAGTTGTCATTTCATATTGAGGTGAGGTTAAGTGGGTGAATATGTATTGAATGGATTTGCTATCACTTATAGGGACTTTGGCATTTTTTTTCGAAAACCCACAGAAAAGCTTATAAAGAACTTGGTATAAGTTACCTATAACTTAGTTGCAAGTGTGTCTGATACGCTTTTTTAAGTGGGAGTATCAATAAGATAGAAAAATATCACTATAACAAAAAAATAATGTCACATTACCGCTAAAACTATATCCTTTAAAATTACATATTATTATTTTTGTTCATGTTCAACACCAACCTTCACGAACACACCATGAGTGCTATTGTCACAGTTATCAGTAGGTGATATCAATAATTTATGAGCACTTTAAATGTAAAATTAAAACCCCATTAACCATAATAGCTTTTGTATCGAAAATAATCGGAATAATAGCAAAGTTGTGTGAGAGCTTAGCTTTGGCACGAATCGACCGGAGTGATACCATATAATCGATCAGAGTGAAACAACGTTTGCGTTATGTGTCGCCGTGTGAATGAGGTTACCGGAGGCCCAATTCCTTCCCAATCCCCGATTCCCCAACAACCCTTAAATTTCTAACCCACATGTTATGTCTCTGGTGTTTTGGGTGTCCATGGGCGGCGGTTTTTGCTTACCATCAGGTTGATGTTCGTGGTCGTTTACCAGTTGATACCATAAAAAAAACAATCTTCTTAACCTCCAAATCTTCAATGCTCAAATATCAAGAACCAAAAGGCCAGAAACGCTTTGTATCTCTTTGTGCCTCTGGGCGGCGCCACTTACCATCAAGTGATCCGTCTACCATAAAAACGGTAACATAGGAAATTCATTACGTTTTGATTTAAATGTATATTTTTAGTTTCTGTGTGCGTGTTTGAGTGTAAATTGTACAAGGTTGTGTGCTATCAGATTAAATGTTTTATTTGTTACATTTTATATTATTGCATTTTATAATTAAATGGACGGTTTATATTTTCTTTTGTTGCTGCTTAGGTCTATAAATAGTTGCTCTATAAATGTGAGTATAAAATAAGAATTGAGGACAGTTGGACTGATGTAGTTTTATTTTTATGTCAGGTCAGGATATTATAAATAGCGTTTACCAATAAATAGACTCGATTTGTTTGAGTTCAGACTAATAACGAGACGATATGTCGACTTTCAATGACAGATAAGAAAAAGAAAGGATGGATGAAAAGAAAAATACGAAAGAAGTATACAGAGCGGCTATAAATAGGACCATCAGTAGAGGGTGCTCTAGACGGACATATATCGACCAGATTGACGACATATTAAAGAAGGGCCAAATTAAAAGTACCCTTAACCGACGAGCATGCATGAAAAGACTGATGACTGTTGATGCAGCGAAAAAGGTGTGTACGAATCGTAGCAATTGGCATTCCATAGTCTGCCAATCGTCATGGGACAGGCGTGAGCTTATGTATGTAAAACCGAAATACGAGATACTCTAAATAGAGAAAAACATATAAAAAATATTTTTTATCTCAATTCATTTTGCTAAACTAGATTTAGTCTGGCAATAAAAGTTGGCAGAAGCAAGCGAGTCTCCCAGTGACTAGAACAGGTGCAGCAAATTCTAAAAGTTTCCCGACTTATAAAACTTACAAATCAGTTACTCAAGTTGCCTGTGTGAGTTATGTTGTTAATCTAGACCTTGTTGCACACTATACTATGTGGCTCACCGCCGTACTCAGAGTTATTTAATGGTTACTTAACCCAGAAATTGTTTTCGATACAAAATCGTTACTAAGAAATAATTTAAGTAATCATTAAATGTGTTTGAGTGCGGCAGTTAGACTGTTTAATGTAGTAAACACTTTTTCTCTTGTGGTTTTTGTAATAGGTACAAAAACATTCAGAAGGTTTTATAATAACTAACTACATATTTGACCCATGTTTTCTTCATCATCATATCAGTCAATAGACGTCCACTGTGGAATATAGGCCTCCCCCAATGACTTTCAGATAGACCGGTTCGAAGAGAACTGAATCCAGCGGCTTCTTACGACCTTAATCAGGTCGTCTGTCCCATTTGTGGGTGGACGTCCTACGCTGCGCTTGCTGGTACGCGGCTTCCACTCGAGAACCTTTCTGCACTAGGCAGCAGCCGTCCGTTCTCCGCGTAGTCACCAAAAAATATAATGGCATAGTTGCTATAATATGAGAGTATTCAGTATCCAAAGAGTCTTGGCTTGTCTATCTACAATATTAAAGAAAATATCTCTATGCAATGACCTTCATCTGAATTCAATTTAAGTTACAAATGATTTATGAAAATAGCAACTGAAATAAACCTGATTTATGAGCAAAAAAAAATAACACTATTAAATAACCTAAACCGCTTATTTATAACCTAAACATAAGTAGGGTCATATTTTAGGGCTGTCGAGCCATAAGTGAAATGCGGGCGTCGATCAGCGGCCACTAGTGGGCGTAGGATACTCATCTCTGTTATTGACATCCATAATAATAAACAATGCCTTTTGAAATTGACCTTTGTTTGTATTAGCATAAGAACCTTAAAGGTCTATTATTAGTATTTGTGGGAAGGAGACTTGGGATTTTAGGTTAAAACAATGGTCATTATGGATGGTCTAGAATACAAGAACGTTGTTTCATTTAGTACTGGTGAAGGAAGGAGGGTTTCTATTGAACTTTTTTTGTTGAGGGGGGAAGTCGTCCAATGCCTTCTCCCGGCTTGAGCGAGGCGAGAGGGAGTGTCAGACAAACTACCCTGTCCCACTCCTGGTTTTCAAGCCGGCGCCACGGTCACCCGCTAGGCAGTCCGGTATGTTTTAAGTTAGTTTAGATTTTAAGATGGACTCTATTACGAGTATTGTTAGAACTGTGTAACTAGCACATTCAGTACATTAACTTTCCATTCTTCAAAAGTATGCATGTCTTTCAATGTCATGCATTTATCACTGACAGGCGCTTCATCTTCGAAATGACGTTATATGGGAGAAAAGTTAAGACACGAGTGTTCTGGACACTTAAATATTAATACAATGACTGACAGTAGTTCTATTTAATTTGTATATAGTATAGTAATTCATTATCATCAACATCACTTTTTTAGTCAGTCCAGTATAATAGGCCCAATAGGTTTACCCCTTATTACATGGGACTTATAATTCAAACGGTGAAAAGTGGGTGTACATTATACAGCAGCATTACGTGCCATAATGAGCACCTCTGCCTACTCCTTTAGAGATAAAAGGCGTGACAATATAACAACTAACGCTTAAAGAGTGCACTGTATCTCTATTTGCAAATTTTCTTGTCCAAATTGGGCAGGTATCCAACCTGACGTGGTAGTAACAGTTTTCGTATCATACCACTTAACGGCTTACCACTCGGTGCAGTTGGAGTGCTACCAAATGTTTCATGTTGCTATCTTTGGCATTGCATTCTAACTGGATTATAGTAGGCATTATTGTACGCAAATTGTTCAAGGGATCTTTTTTGCAAAAAGTGTATCGGTTTGTATGAAAATATACAAAGTTTTGTAATTAGATACAAAACTGGTAGTGATGTGTCTAAAAAGAACGTAGTGGGGAATAAGATAAAGTTTAATTTTGCTTGACTAAAGTCCTATGTCTTCTAGATGGGACAGAGTGTCCACAGAGGTCTTCCATCTTGATCGGTCTTGAGCTTCTAGCTACACCTCGGTCCACGTCATTCTGATGTTTACCGCTTTTGCTATCGAAGTACGACGCTAGGTTTGCCGAGGACGGACCACACTTTCTGTTAAACCTACTACTACCCAAAAAATATAACAGAGAGTCCTCAAAATTACTAGTTTCAGTAAAAAAATGACTCATTCTGTCATGAATCACCGTATCGTCTATTACTGTTGGATTTCATGTAAATAACATGGTGCAACTTATTGATGACTAATGTTTACATAGTTGTACTATATCAGTTCAGAATTACAAAATGTTGCACCAACATTATTCTTTAAGTGACAATAAATAACATGAATTATCTGATAGATACATTGTATTTTTTTATCATATTGGATATCAGAAACGTGGACACGAATCACAATTAATACCATACATTGAAAAGTTCGATCTACCATCTATCTCTACCAGGTCTATCACGGTAAAATAGTCGTGATACGAATATTCCACAGTTATGTAAATATTTTTACAACGCCATGTTTATTATACAATGGCTTCAGTAATATCATTATGCTTCGTACGTGGTGCACACAACGCTTGTATACATTGCTATCGAGCGCTAGTGTTGGCCTGGCACACACCAAGTTACACATAACCAGTTTATCATGGCCTCGCTTTGTATAATCTTTCCGCATATACAGCAGTCAGTTTATACTGGTTTTGCATAGTTTGATGTAAAGCTGTGTGTTGAATGCATACTAAATGAATTAATTTTCAACAGGATATTCTATTAGCTTTCCTATATGATTACAATATTGTGATTGTAATTTTGTTTGCTTTATTAGTGTTTGTAGTTGATTTTGTTTGGACTATGTTATGTCGTAGTTGGTATAATAAATTAGTAGTTCATTAAACTATACAAAATGGCAAATGTTTGATTACAATGCTGCTTGTAGCAGACGTTTTATACACATTATGATAAATGTTTTGACTCTGACTACTTTTTTTAATTCATATTTATTCTAACTAACACATTTTATTAACGTTTAGAATTATAGAAAAATCAACAACAGATACATATTGAAATATCGAACGCTTTTTGAGGAAGCTGAAAAGTCAACTAGCTAAAGTGGCGACCAAAATTCTCTGAACAGCTTACACGAGCAGAATATTTTGCATGAGACTTTGTGTATAGAATGAATTCTTCAGAAATTGTAATGGTTGAGGAAAGCCATGTGATTTTTAAGTTAGTAAATAGCCTTCATATAACTTCTCGTTGTATTTTATTGGACTTTGTCTTACTATTAGCAAAAAGTTTAATAAAATTGTAACATAAATGGTGGAAAAAACTCGTGTACCTCAGACTCAGATCACGCTGCGGATGACTTAGCTTTTTACTGGAGCTCCGGCGCGTATCAGGAGTAGGAACGGGGTAATTTTAAATCTGTAAGAGTCAGACACGCTTTCTCGCCTCACTCAAGGCGGGAGACGCCACTGGATGATTTTTTCCCTCAAAAAGAAACTTTCTCTTAAAGGATCAAAAGATGTTACGTCTAAAACAATTCTATACAATATCAATGACTATAAATAACCTTCCCTTAAAATAAGCGAAACATTATTTGAAATTGTGGTTATATATGTAATGAGTAAACAATAAGCAATCAAAGGCTTTATTTATAGTTGACCAGCATTGCATGTGGGTGTAATAGCGAATAGAGGCTAATTTCCCAGTAGGTGCACGGATGAAACAATTTATATTTAGATTGGAATAACTGGATTACTTGCGGTCGAAACTCTGCGTTGGTGTTAATTTTGAAAAGCATAACAAGGATGTTACTGTAATTCATTGGGTTATCAATAGGATAGATGTTATTATAATACTATTAATGTTACCAGCTGGGTGAGCTGATATCAAACGTCAACGTCACGGGTTTGATTTCCGCGTCAGGCAAAATGTTTTATTGGATCTTTTAAAATGTACTAATAAAAATCTATTTCGTAGACAATATATACAGATAGGCTCACAGGAGTTGCAGCGGTATGGGAGGCTGTGGCGGGCTTGTCCCAAAAAACAAATATATATACAGATGGAACTTTACTTACCTGGCTTCTACCTCCTGTTCTAGGATTATAAATAGTCAGGAGTAGGTAATATCGTATCAAAATAACGTGATTTCCTTTGGACAAAAGCAAGGTATAATACAATAAAACCTTATACTACAATACAATGGATCCCTTGGACTGCCGACCAAAATAGAAGGTCCAGATTTCAGCCTCAGAATTATATGTTACACACGCGTTATATAATGTTCCTATGTGATTGTTCTGTGAGGTCATTGAACTCGATCTGTATCGCAACCTACATTGTTTCATGCAAGCTCATCATAATATATTTTGTAACTTGTATTATGACTATAAAGATATAGATTTTAGGAAACTGTAACACTATTTTAATAAAAGCTGTTGTGGAATATAAATAATTAGCTTCTGCCAGCGGCTTAGACCCAGCCCCTTGGGATAAAAAGTATCTTATAATATGATATTCCAAACCATAACCTACCCTGTTCTGATTTCATCCCGATCCCTTCAGCTGTTTTGACGTGATTGAGTAACGAACATACACACAATATCACAAACATTTGGATTTATAATATTAGGAAGACAAATCGTTATTATTAGGTATACTTAAGTTTCATCCTGATGACAAATTAAAAGAAAGATTACTATACTACTATTAAAACTAGCTTTCAGTATATCACTTTGTTTGCATAGTCAAAGGTATTCGGTTGCCTAGAATCACCTCCAAGTAAAAAGTAAAAGAAATGTAAGCAAACACACTATCCGACTCGTAATGTTTTGGTGGATTATGGTGTCATTAAATTATATTTGCTTCACAAGTCTTTCCATTAAATGAATATATACTCACTACTCATTAACATTGTAGTAACAATGGTTAATTCTGTATCATATTTGCAAGTAACATATACACACATCAACAGCCTGTAAGTAGACCAAAGACCTTTTCTCGCACGGAAAAGGTTTGAGCATTAATCACTACGCTTACTCAATGCGGGTTGACGATTTCAGACTTATTATTAGAACTTATAAGCCCGGGTTTCCTCACAATGATTTACTTTACCATTTGTCAATAGTGTCTAAATAATCTTAGAAAGTATATATAACTCGGAAAAATCACATTGGTACTTTGCCGTTGGTAGGTTTTGATCCCGCACCCTCATGAATGAGAAGAGGACATCTTAAACCCCCCACGGGTTACCACGAAACCATTTTTTTTTTCTCAAATAAACCCATCTTTAACTGTAGTCAATTAAAAAAAATAAGATAAAAGGCTGATTTCTTGTTATTTATACGGTCCAAATAAAATTATGATTCAGTTTCTTAGAAAATTTAATTAAAATTATTTTCCTTTGCAGATTAACTAATGAGGTCACATTTAATATTTATGTTGTTTTCTTGGGAAATTCTGGTAGTAAATTATAATGAGATCTTGTATTATCTTATACCGATTAAGATTTTGTTTTGATAATTGTAATTTTGTGTATTAAATGGTTTTCTTTTGAGGTTGTGCTATTTCCTGTTCTGTTTGTTAGATATGAATTTATTTAAAGCTTTTTTGGAAGTTAAGATTAGTTATGGTATAGGAATCTTATGTACAGTTCTGTAGAAGTACTTGGAGGGTCACTTTAGTTATTTTGATGGTGTTATTTAGACTATGCTATGTTTTTGAGCAGAAACAATAATATCCCTTTAGTTGATTTTGGGATTTAAACCAAACTAACAAATTAACAAAATATTTTTTTTCAAAAATGCAATATAATTTATGTTGAAAAACTTTCAACGGACCATATTCAAAGTCCGTTTCAGAACAACAAAATGTCAGACATTCCGTACATACATATTTTATTTTACAAAATAACGTGGTATCGGATTTGCAGCTCTATTTGCGCTCGCTATGCAAAAAATCTGCTCTAACATCAGAGTAGGCCCAATCATTGACACTTCATCGAGATAGCTTTATAAACTATGTCCGCAACTCGATACTCTGTAATCCCACACAGAAATAACATTTTCAAAACAATGGATGAAGTTTCAGCTTTTTTGTATTACAAATCCGATATCGGTGCCCATTGTTCGCCACCAGATAAATCTCTTTAAGTGTATTCAGACCGAGAATTCCATTAATGAAATGGTGCTTATTTAAATTCTTTTTGTCATTTTATAAAGCATATCAGACTAAACATAGCCAACATAAACTGATCTCGCTGTAAAACAACTTTTCTTAAAGCAACAGGTCAGCTTACACTGGGCCTGTATACCTTGATGTGCGGCGGATTGTTCGTTAGAGTCTTTGTTACTTAAGCTCTTGTTGTCACTTCGTTTGCTTACAAAAACGAAGGCTTTGTTGCTCGGTTGTGCCATACAGAATGTAGTTAAAAAGTAATAAAAGGCTGGATTTTGTTTGGTAATCTAAGAGCTGATTTAGGTACTACAATGAAAAAGCTTTGTTAGAGATATTAGTTGGTCTTTTCATTTATAACAAAGTTTAATTCTGAAGTATACAAAAAAGGCATAGTTTAATTAATGACATTGCTTTAGACAGGAAGCGATTATTGCTTTAAGCACATTTTCAACTTGAATAACTCTTAAGTGAATGCTCTTCCTTCACCAGACGAAGTTCAAGGATAATAAATTGCCGCGTAGGGGATTAACTGGCTGCTACGGCGTAGCAACGTAGTCGTAGCGTACGCTACGCCGTAGCGATGATGCGGTTCTTTATTTTAATTCCCTCTTGTTGAATTTAATATTATGAGAACAAAAGAGTACCGTACACGTATATATGTTTGTTTATTGTATATGTGTGAGTAAGAGACTGTTTTGCAAACAGTATGTTATTTATTAAACTAAACCTATATCTTTTTCTATTAAACAAACACTGTGATCTACTTTAAAGTAATCGCCTAATCGTTTACCAAAATATTGGAAAGTATATAGAACAACGTATATAAGGATTGTCGTTCGGATAATAATGAATTCAGGGTCCTTATATGTTGGGATAGGTAGAATCATAAACTGAACAGACTGACCACTGGTTTCAGCGCACGACGACCCTTTGGAAAGAATGGCGTAAATAATTTAGTTTTACGAGTATATGTGTACTACGTAGAAGTACGTTTGTTACGTTATGTGATACTGTGGCTACTTGTAAACAAAGAGCACCTCAATCTGTTTACTGTCTGAAGTACTTTTATATCTGCTTACAGAAGGCTTTAAGTAAATTCAGTAGGGATTGTCTGAACGTTTTTCTATTTTATTTTGTCTAGTGATAACATTACTATTTGTTTGATATGCTCTGTAGTATAGAAGTTTTTTTAAATATTATTTTGCACACTAGAATTCCTGAGCCTCTAGGCTTAGGAATTCTAGTTGCCTATTGGTTCATTATCTTTATATTAACTACAAGAAGTCTGCTACTGCTGAACACAGCAATTATATTATACTTGTTTATCTATTTTACAATTTATCTGCCATATCCAACTATCCCTGACAATAAAACCCCCACTTACCCTAAGTATTATCAAACCTTACACCACACAACAAACACCAGTAATAAAAGTACATAAAACTATTCAACTTAAACTATCCCAAGAGTAAATGACCATAGTTCAACATAAACGAAACGGTCTGAAGATATCTTGAACAGTAAAGAAGCAAAACACTTCAGTTCACAACTTCCAAACTAATTCCTCTTCCTACATTTAATCACCACAGTTTGTGAAAGTTGGTTGAATAAACTAGCTGAGATACACACTGGGGCATTTACATAGAAATAGGGTCTACGTAAATGTATTTTGTCTAATTTATTGTATGTCATATCGATGGTTGAAAGGCTAATTGATCTAAGAAATTAATTTAAATACATACTCAAAATTACCGAATTTTTCTCCGTCGAATATTGTATATATAACTCAATATGGCAGAAAATATCTCTCAGTACAATTAGCTCTTAACCGTCGATATGATGATTCTTTCAAACCTCAAATTCAGACGAGAATCCATGGGCGAGGTTGATTTCTGACCATCAAGTGATCCGTCAGCTTTTTTATTATCCAATCCTAATAGATTAATCTCCTAAAATCAGAACAGTAACTCAACACAATAATAATTTAAATTTCTCTTTTGAATGAACATAATATGAATGGCTCAATTAGGTCACCTTGGGAGTGATTAAAACCATCGTATATACGGAATTTTCTAATTACTGTGAAACTGGTTAGCTTCTAACATATGTGGCTTAAAAAAGCACTATACAAAGTTAGTTGAAAATTAGAATAAAGTATACAGTATTATAAAGTCCCGCCAATATTTATTCAATGTCCCTCCGCCTGAAAAATTGTTTAAGCTTAGACATATTTTACATTGCCATTTTTATTTATATACTTTGACTACAAAAGGACAAATTTACATACCTTATTCTCGTCTGCCTCCGTGTGACCTTTTTGCGGTAATTTTTATTTGCATGTGAAAATACAAATGTCGTCATGCTTCACATTTTGAGGAGTTTCAGAAGTATTTACTGGAAAATTGCTGAGTAGACTGTCGCCCTAATGTTTGAGTACGTTGATTTAATTTGTTTTTATGTTATGAGGTGTGACGTCTTCAACTTTTATTCTCTTTTGTGAGTGAGGAAATCGAGTGTCGAGTTTGTACATTGTTTCTAAATGTTCTTCTTCTAAATGTTTGTCTCACTGTCTTCTGATCTATTTGTATATATTGTATACAACACATTATTATTATTTTTTTATTAAAAAGTTTTATGTACATTAATACATGGGTGGACATAATGCTCTTGGCATTTTCTGTTTGTCTGACCCTTGGGTGGTGAAAAGAAAATAACTAGCGCGTGCATGAGCATGCCAAATAATAATCTATTATACACATATGTGGGAATTTAAAGTCATTTCTTTTACAAATTAAAAGATATATTATATTTAGTTAATACATTGTGACAGAGCATTTTATGCATGCTTATAAAGTCATAAGATTTTCATCATAAAATTAGTACCTACACTTAAAATATAATGGAGGAGGAAAACAGCAATTTAAATTAATTACAAGACAATTTTCAACAAGAAAATAGGGAATTGTGGGAAGCAATAAATAAACTTTCGTTAACGTCTGCATGAAGATGGCAATCTCCTGCAGTTGACAATCTTGGCTCGGTAATTGGACCACCACTCGGCAGCGGTGGCTCAATGGGTTTTATGTTCGCAATATAATATTGGCTGTGCTGTGTAGTAAGACAGTACTCTTGACACTTATTTTTTAAATATTATAATTTTGTTGTTATTTGGCATAACAAATTTGGTCAGTCAAAAAAAGTAAAAAAAAAATTAAATGCAAAATATACTCCGAAATTGAAAAAGAAATCTATCAATTGATTGCAGAATAGTAAGTATTTCTTAATTATAAATACATTAATTATTATAAGATAATCGCCCCTTCATCTGCCGCGGAATGCTTGAAACTAGTTGATTTCCTCGTCAAACAAAATATTACGTGATTAAGCCGATAATATAATAAATAATTTAGTAAGTCTCATGAAAGTTATATGATAAATGATATTTATTTCTGTAAGTAGGTTATAAAATAACACTTTTACACGTCAATATTTCAAATAGCTAGAAGAGGCCGGTATTTCCTATCCGACTACTCTGAGAAAAAATGCGTTTATATGCGTATATAATAAAAATACATTGTACATATAATGTAGAAAAATAGTGCATTCGTATCAAATCTGCTTTCAAAATATCATGCACCTTTCTAAAACCACTGAAACTGATCAAAAAGTGCATAAGTACACAAAGTTATTTCCTACTTCCAAACTCTAGGTCTACAGAATGATCTAGAATCTGAAAGTGGTGCTCGAGAGGTAAAGTTAGGCTATTCGGTGAGTGAATTATTCAAAGTACGATCTAAGTCGTGAGAGGGAAGAGGGTACAGGTTTGGAGGAGAAATACTAGAATTTGTTTCTTTCTTTATTTGAATTCGAAATGGCGTTATGTCTAGGATGGGTCAGACTATTTTTAAGAGGTGATTTTGTGTTTGGTAGAGGGTGTTGCATTGCAGTGTTTATGGTTTGATTTCATAGTTTGTTTCCTTAAAATCTTTGTGATTGTTGTGTTGTAACTTTTGTCACATTTTTATTGGTTTTACATATGCATGTGTATACCTCATATCGTATACAATTAAATGTTTAGTGTCTCTAACACGAAAAACTTTATCTAAACTGGAAATCGAATGCTAAAGTCAGCATTATTAAGTGAACAGAAAATTACAAAACGAATTTGAAGACATAACAGAGACATTAAATTCCTCCGTCTCTAATTGACAGACTCTACAATCTCTTATTGCTTCATTTATCGTTAAAAAAGCAATTAAGCAAGCAAACAGTAAGTACCCAAGTGTCAGAGTGCAAAGTTTTTGTTATCAAGCGTCGTGGGAACGACGTTTTCAATGAGCTAACTTTTAGTCAACTTCCACAGATAAGTCTCCCAACTGCGGCTATAGGGGATTTGATAAATTGATACAGATTGTGGCTAGTTGAAGTTTTTGTGTACCTGCTGTTGGGGCGTACCCCCAAAGGGAGTACTCGTACAACAAATATAATTGGACAAGTTCCATTTATCAAAGTATTAATTAGATCATTTTTGTTTGTAACAATCGTAATTCATATCTTTAGTTTGAAGGTTGTGTTTAGGATTAATAAATGTCCTTCTGAATGATATTATAGTTTATGGAGTTGAAAGTTTGTGAGGATGGATCGTTGTTAGACTTTGATGTAAAGGGAAAGTTACTGAGGCAATTTTAATGAGTTTAAAAGCGATTAGATTGTTGATGACCTTGAATTTTTATTTTGTTTCGTTAGTTCATAATTATGTTAGAAAAGTGTTGTGTGTGTGTTTTGTTTAGCTTTATGGTACTATAAACCAGGTATTCGATTACCATAGCTATAACTTAATATCATATTCTTTAGTACATTGATTTTTATGATTTGATTTCAGTCACGATCCCACTGCAGGGCAAAGGCTTGGAAAGAAGTGGAAGGAGGGTAGGGAGGCCTTTGCCCTGCAGTGGGACGATTTTTATAAACCAATCAAAAATTCTCAACAAAAAGCTTATTAATCGGTCACAATCAATAAAACACAACAACGATTAAACAAAAATAACAAACTAACGAACAGTTAATTATAAACAACGTACAAAGACTTGAGTTTACAGTCCATTGACCATATTACGTTTTCTTATTCTTCTATAAGTCATGGCGGGGCACCGGCATCGATTGCCATACTATTATTGTAGTGCTTACAATACACACGGTAACGCTGCACGTGGTTTTAGAGCTTTACAATTCTGTATTTCGCGTATTTGTATTTATAATATATAAGTTATAAATGTTATAATTTATATATAAGTGGATTTTGTGTGTGTTTTATTAGTGTTTGTGTTGTGTATGTGAGTGAATTAGTGGGTTATTTAGGTTTGTTTTTGACTGTGATTAAAGGGTTATTGATTTTGCATTGAACTGTTTTATGTGTTGTGTTTAGAATGAAGGAGTATTTGTAAGTGATATTTTGTTTTCGTGTAAAATAACTGTTTCTTTTATTATGAGGTAATTTGTTTTAATATGTTGATGAAAAGATTTTAGGACATTTTATTGGTACATGGTTTGGTGTAGATTTTGTAAACAAATTAGGTCAAGGCTTATTTTTCTTATATACGCTTTAACACGATTTCAGACCTCACATTACCGGAACAGATAAGTTGAGTTGTAAAAACATTTAAATTTAAATCTATTGCTATGCCCGACAGGGTCCATAATTGTCTAAATATTGTATTTCTACCACCTGTGTACACATTCTAGAATAATATCAAATATATCAGATCTTAGCCTTACATAGCACACCAGGCTTTAGTATAACATATAGTATAGTATACAAGTTCACTCAGACCTCCTACATTATTGTATAGTACATGGTTGAAGTGTTATAAATAAATAGCTATCTAGGACCACGAAATGTCAAGAGTCTTGACATTTCTTGACCTTAGGAGGTCCTTTGCGCTATTCTTGTTGTTCTAACACAAGTTCCTATTAAGTTATTAGTTTATTAGAGTACCTTTTGTAATCAGGGACTTAGAAAATTAGGAAAATAAAGAGAGAATTAGACTTATTTTACGTTAAGGACCATTTTTTGTCTAGTCTATGAAGAGATAAAACTGTTGTTATAGTTAAAAAAATCTTTGAATTGCATCAGATGATTTTAATGAAAAATTTATTAATTAGTAATCGTGTCTTAGTGGATTTTCTAACTTATATGCACTTTCTAAGATTATATAGACACCACTGACAAACGGTGAAGGAAAAATTGTGTGGAAACCTGGCTTTAAGTATAAGTTTGAAATCGCCAACCCGCAATGAGCAAGCGTGGTGATTAATACTCAAACCTTCTCCGTGCGAGATGAGACCTTTCGTCAGCAATGGACCACTTATTAAAGGCTGTTGATAAGAAAATGTGATATAGATTCTCCTTTTCAAAAATTCATTTAATGGATCATGATTGCAGTATCAAACGAAAAGCAGTTTTAATAAGTGATACTATTAAATTGAATTTGCCGAAACAGATTAGTCAGAGAAATAATCCATTACACTATCTACAATCCTTCAGACGATTCGAACTTTAAATTCATAGCACAAAAGATTAATTTGGCTCGTATAACTTTGTACATAAGTCGTTTTAACTTAAATTACAGTAAGTTGTTTTCAAAGAAGAAATTATTGAATACATAAAATAAACAGTTCAATGACCTTGCAACTTGATCGAAGTTTATATTATTATTGTATAGTTTTAGTTTCAAATATTATTTTAAGTCTATCCAAAGTTCTTGGACTTATGAATTAAAACATTAAGTACTGGAATTATTAAACGATTTTGGACAACAATGAGACTTGTTGTTGTTGAATAGTTTTAATTTCTTTCTTAGTTTTTGTGGTGTAGATAATTAATAACATATACATATTGCATCTGTGGATTTAATGCCGTGGATATTATCTTACAATCTACCATTGGAAAGTACAAAGACAGGACATAGTAGATGCGATGGCACAAAAACAAAGGAATAAAAACATAATCGTCGGCGGTATTTCCCAACCGATACGATCTTCAATCCTTCAAGAAAAGAGCGTATTCCTTTTAAAAGGCAGGCAACGCCTCTGTGATTCCTCTGGTGTAGCGGGTGTCCATGGGCGGCGCTGATCTTTTACCATTAGGTGTCCCGTCTGCTCGTTAGTTTTTTTTATGAAATAGGGGTATTTTATTAAAAAATTCTTGTAGAATAACTATCGTGAGACATACTAAATTAATTGACAATAACGGAACTCGGCGACTTTGCCACGTACATGTATGCTGGTCTCGAATAAGAGTCCCGTCGTGTCTCGAAGTTAGTAGAGCTTTTCTCGGTCCGTTACTTTTAACTGTATGATGTAAAGGTAACAATATGATTATAATTAATTGATTATCGGATTGGAAAGAAAAAGCGGTCTCGTTTCTTTTGTAATTACCTATATGTTATGAAAGAATAAGAATCCTATTACTCAACCACCTAAGTGATTGTAGCATTGTAATTAAAGGTTAATAACCTTCCGGGGTCATTTGAACGGTCAGAGCTACGTAAATAATAATAGTAATTATGCTATGTGATTATAATGTCTATTTTTGTTTGTTTCAGTAAAAAAGGCGCGCTATGTTTCCATGCAAGGTGAGATATTTTTGTTTATGTAATTTTAGTACCGTACATATTGCCTTTTTAATTGTTACGTATTCTTCTTTTATCCGAATAGGGTAGGTTTTTTTTCATAATCTAACTGAAAGACTTAATACATATTTATTTTCATACCCCGTCATCATCCCATTTATTGGTTAATGAGTTTTAAAATAATTTAAGTTTCTAAATGAAAAGATTTATCATAGCAAAAATACATGTTTAAGAAAATACAACTTTATTCTAATTGCTTAAGATTCCATTTTAAGGTTTCTAATCATATAACTATCCATTTATCTACCTATATCTTAGAAGTTCAACATCCATATATTACTCACTACTAGGTATATCTTTTTCTACATAAACCCCGTTATTTACAATCGAACATCCCTTTAGCTAACCGTCCATACTTCACAGTAACCCACACGAAACCCTCACAGTCCCACATCAATTCTTATTTAACTACCAACGCTCATTAGACCTTTGATTGAGTACATAGTCTGAGAGCTACTGAACACTCAGAATAAAGTATGTCCTGTGAGGCAAGAAAGGAGGATACAAATAGTCCCACCTTCCAATTATATATCATGTTTAATGAAGAATAACTCTGAACAGACTAAGATTTGGAACTTGGTGCCATAGTAACTTTTATTAAGCTTAAAATTAACTATTCAATGATGTATTGGAAGTGGGACCAGATTTCATAGAAACTCTGGCATCCTCCTTTGTAGGATGATTATTAATTATACGTGGTATAACTAAGGCCAGTACTCATCAGCTCTACACATCATTTTTATCAATAAACCAGTTTACAATGGTCTCCCTTTGTATGATTTTTCCACCCATTCAACGGTTGGTTGATACTGGTTATGTGTACCCCTTTTTTAAGATGTGAAGCTTACATAGTACATTCGAAGTGTACTTTCTAGCCTTCCAGGATGATAATTTATTTGGAGTGTTCAGTAGCTCCTAGACTATCATTCTAGGCAACCTATACAGTAGACCTTCTTTCATATGGCAACCTACCTTTTCCACCAGCCAAACAACTTCCAACTCTCAGAATGTTAATATAAGGTTTATTTTTCAGGTGTACAACAGTTCAACACTTACGTGACACTCAAACTACAGAATGTCAAGTCTACGACGGTGACAGTTAAGGGTCCGACTCCATGTTGGGAGCAAGACTTCCTATTGTGAGTATTTTTAAACTTTTTTTATGTTATACCATGCATGCTACAATAGTCCCTATTTTAATTAGAAAAAATACGAAAATCGTGTGTATTTTTTTTAGAGGTTGGTTAGAGTGGATTGTTGTTTTTGTAAGAATCTTTTGGTAATTAGTGAAAAAGTTTGTTTGGAGATTATTTCGTTGGTATTTAGGTTTGAGATTCTAGTTTATATATATGTTCTAGTTATTTAGGTACAAGGGCAAATATTTCTTTTTCTAACTTAAATGTTACTTGAACATGTTATTTACTGGTTTGGACTTATGTTTTACACCACGATTAACGACTAGTGTTAACGCTTATAATTTATGTCTGTAAAACAAATTACATATCCAAACGCACGCTATTATGACCCCTCTAAGCAGTAAATAAAAACTATTTTCACACAACACACTAATTAAAATACTTTAAAATATGTCAATTTCCGAACATCAAACAAAAATAAACTCAACTACCTTAACAATTGAATTCAAAATCATTTGGTTCACGTAAACAATAAATCTGGTACTAGGTATTATTAATTTATTTAACCCTAGAAACGTTGTGGGACAATTTGTGAGACAGACAATAGTAAAACTGTCCACGGGACGTTCGTCACTGACGTAGGTAGCAAATGCCTACTTGTCATTCCTAACCGCGTTCTAGGGTTGTATCGAGTCTGAAGGTTAGGATTTTACGGCTCAGCCTTTGTTTTGGATTGTTTGTAGTTATTTATAGATTATGTACGTTTACTATATTTTAAGATGCTTGTTTGGTTTTCTTTAGTGTAGGTTTTAATGAACTGAAATGAAAATAATGGCATGAAATGAAATGAAATGAAATGAAATTAATTTGTTTTTGTAAATCAATCTTAATTTTTGGTTTTGTATTTCACAATTAAATGAAACATGGAGGTAATATACTTATGATAACGAGTAAAGTTTCATGTAAAAAAAGATTTTTATTTTAACAGACGACGATGAAAAAGAAATTATTTTCTATTAAAAGATAAATGTGTGCTTTATGCACATTTCTACTTGAATTCTTGAAACCATTCTAAAGTAGAAGTAGATTTAATTCAAAATTTAGCCATTCTACATTGCGTAGAAAACAGAACGAAGAATTTCTCTAGCAAATTATACTGCAAGTAAAACAGACAAGCTGCAACATTAAATTAAAAACCTCTGGAGGATAACTCTCGGAGTAAAACCACAGCACTTACTCAGTAGTAAACTCTTTAACTAAACTTCCTTGTAAAATTGAACTCTATTAGTTAAATAAGAGATCTCATTTTGCTTCAGCACGGAAAATTGCTCCCTGCGTACTCCAAAAACATGGTCTTAAAGTCTATATTGGCTTGGCTCATTAATCTCAATAGCTTAGGAACTGATGCTGCATAGTAATCAGCTGGTACGAGTTGTTTTGTTTTTGTGTACATAGTGTTTAAAGGATTTATAAAGAGTTGATGATTCCATCATAGTTTGGAGCAGTTTGATCGAATGATTTTATCCAAACAATTCAATTTCATGGTTAAATCTACTGTAAATACTGGCTTACAGGGTTTGCAGCGGTTTAGGGAGGTTGTAGCTTGTCGCAATAAAAAACCAATTCAGCTGTTAATTTGTTTCCGATACAAGTTAAAACAACAAAATAACTACATATTAAAATCTCGCATTAATAATTTACTATTTAATTAAATAATGTGTTTTTATATAATTTGTTTATATCACAGTTCCAGTGATAGAATTGCCACATTACTCAATTATAAAACATTAAAATAATAATTATATTATCAACCATATTCCCACACAAAAGAACACATTATCCAAAACCCTATCACTACTTTAGAAACCTGAGAGGAAATCTCAAGTTTGGCAACCCTCGTTAGAAGCAGACTACAATTTGTATTATATTAGCATTGTAACAGCCCTCGCCATTTTGTTTGTATATTGCACAGCTACAGGGTGAGCGTAAAGTCACAATGCGTGAATATACGTCATTGTTTCATGACGGCTGATGAAAATACGATTTATGGAAGGTTGGAAATTAAGGTTTTGGTTAAGCTGTGCTATCTGTGTCTTGTTGTAGAATTGTTTTATGGATTTTGGGTTAAAAGATTCTCAATTTTAATAGATTTCACTTCAAAATCAAAGTCAAGGGATTTATTTCAATTAATCCTAAATTAAGCACTTTTGAAACGTCAAATTGAATTGTCCGTCAGTCTGTGTGAAAGTGAAGCTAGGTGCTCGTTGCAAAGTGTAGCTTCAAATAGAGAAGAACTAGCAATGAACTCCATCGTAACTCTTTTAAAAAAATATTCTTTGCAATATCTCTGATACATTATTTGATCATTTACCTATTGTATATATATGTAGGAACAATGTGACGACAATAGAGCGTCAAAAATAAATTTTAAATTTTAACTGATACCTACTCAGTTTTACACAACCTACAGATAGGCAGATATTTTTTTAACAACATTTATATATTTGCAGTCATAATTCAAAAGAGAATCAAATAGTTTATGTTGGGTACTGGCTTACCCGTAAAAACTTAAATAACATCATTATTAACTCGATTCAAATTATAAATATAAATATGTGCATAAATGCATTTCAAGCAAAAAAAAAAAAACAATTATTTTTGTTGTAAAAGTAGAAAACAGTTTGCAGTTCTAAGTGAAGAATTTTAATGCAGAATAGAATTTAAATAATAAAATTTATTTACATCTCATTATTTCGTAAAACTAACAACATAGTGCTATTCTTTTTTCATTTCATTCATGATTTCTTTTTACAAATTATACGAACAAAACTTGACTAAAGAAATTAAGTGACATTGTTAGCATGGAGAGATACGGAAAGAGATAGCAACAGTATATCCCTCACCTTGTCTTATATCTAAGTGAAAAGGGTATGTTGATGGCGTGATAGTTATCTATTGACCATCACTTAGCACCTTACTGCGATGGAGTGCGGAAAACGACATTCAACAGGTTTCAATTTATCCGTAGCTAATGAATTCTTTTCATATCTTTTTTAGTTGTAAATTAAACTCTACGTTTTATGTAATACGAGTAATTTTTATTTTTTTTGATCAAATTATATATGTGTAAGTGTAATTATACAGAGGTTACCTCACGCCTGTCTCCCATGGGGGTAGGCAGAAACTATGAAACGTCTATTGCTACGATTCTTACATGACCTCTTTCGCTTCATCAACAGTCATCAGTCTTTTCATGATTGCTCGTTGGTTAAGGGTACTTTTAATTTGGCCCTTCTTTAAATTGGATATATTAAAATGCTCTATGTTTTAGTTTACCGAAGCCTGTTTTTTGAGGGGGGGAAAAAGTATCCAGTGACTTCTCCCGCCTTGGGCAAGGCGAGAGCGAGTGTAAGACTCTTACTGACTAAAAACCACCACTTTCCTACTCCTGGTTTTTCGAGCTGGAGGCCCTCTAACCCGCTAGGCAGTCCATAGTAAGTTTACCGAAGTCTAGCAAGTAAATTAAATAATCGTTTATCTTGTCCTTTTTGTGATTTTACAAGTACTAATCCTTGTTAAATCAAAAGCATCTTAAACTTGTCTAAGTTATGCTGATAGTGATTAGTATTATTCCATAGTTACCCATAGTACGAGTACTAGCAAAGAACATCATACTCAATGAAATGTTCACACTACGCTATCACATGTGGCACCGATCGATAAAACAAGCACTAGATTTTTATCAAATGTGCAAGATATTAATATGAATTTTACGATAAGTACGTGCGACGTAAATATGGAACCAATTTACCTAAACGAGTGTTTAGTTGCGTCGTTATTAAATATTGCTTTTTGATGTTTTTGGTTCAACCAAGATACTGTAGGTACGTACATTTGATGGTAGACAGTCTCTAAAACTTAACAAGTAATACATTGTTTTATGTTAAACGTTTTTAATTGCCTTATATTGTACGGTCATCAAGGTTAAGAGTGTGTACCCAATATCAGATCGATCAGACGTCAGAAAGGGGGCGAAATAAAATCATACGTACATAACCTCATGTCTGTCATCCATGGGGGTAGGCAGAGTCAATGCTAATTACTACGAGTCTTACATAATATAAAACCTTTTAATGAATAATCTTACATCACCTTTCTTCGATATCTTCTATATGTTTGATATCTGGGTCTCATAGTCCCAAAACTTTATGCTATTATTATACTCTGGGAAAGTTAGGGTAATTAAGACAAGAATCTCGGAATATAAGATAGTTGGAGAGAGTCGGAAGATATTAAGGGTTTTAGGAAAACCAAAGCCCATTAATACTTTACTCCACTTTAAGTGTAGGAGAGCCATGCTTCGGCACGAATAGGCTGGCTCGACCGGAGTGATACCACGGCCTCATAGAAAACCAACGTGAAACAACGCTTGCGTTGTATGAGTGAGGTTATCGGAGGCCCAATAACCCAATCCCAAATCCTCCTAATCGCCGATTCCCCAGCAACTTAAATTCCAAGCCCCCAAAAGGCCAGCAACGCACAGCAACCTCTGGTGAGTCCATGGGCGGCAGCGATTGCTTACCATCAGGTGATCTGTCAGCTCGTTTACCGGATTATTACATAAAAGAAATCCACGCAGGATAAGATTCCAACGCCGTGGGCTTACCAGTCAGGCAATAATTACACAAGCGAGGAAGTTCCTTTATTAGAATCGATGTAATTAAAATCATGATTAGGTTTTTTCTATGGAAAAGAAGGCGAACGAATAGATCACCTGGTGGTAAGCGAAATTTAAGGTATTTCTAGGAAAGCAATAAGTGGGTAAGTAAGTTAAAGGCTCGGGAGCTAAGCTAATTTTCGTAGAAGTAGCAACGTGAGTGCGTAGTACTTAGAGCGAATTGATGGTTAATTCAAGGCACGTTCACTGAAGTACCTCAAGAAAATTGTTGAACTGGATGCTTATAGTAAAATACTGGTATTCTTTCTTTTGATGATGCTTCCAGATATTTTTTTTGCCTTTGCACACTTACCGCCATACTCAGAGTCACTTAAAAGTTATTTAACCCAGTCCTTAGCAATTGTTTCCCGTGCAAAATCGTACCTAAGGAATAGTTAAAGTAATCATTAAATGACTCTGAGTATGACAGTTAAAAAGAAAAACTAGCTTTTTGACTGTTTTGTTTTTCCAGAATTTTCGACCTTGAATATCTCAATAATAGATTCTGAAGTAATCAAAGTTGCTTCGGGACTGTTTAATTTTAGTTATTAAAGTTTAGTTCCCATCTATCGTTTAAATGTTTTTTTTTTGGTGCCTAGTGTCCCCGTAGATGTTTAACGCTTATTGTTTCTATCACATAAATATATACACTAGAATTGAAACTAAAAACGGGATATTTACCATGTTTTTCAATTTTTATGAGTTTCCGATATTTCGACACCCTTGCAAGCGCCATCACGGAGAAACTGAAGTAAATGCGGGTAAATGTTTACGAGGAGACATTTTTTTTATAACCTCACGCCTTTAGTCCCCGAAGGGGTAGGCAGAGGTGCACATTATGGCACATAATGTATGTTGTAGGTCCCACATATTTTATGTTGTGGGTCCCATGTAATAGGTGGTGAGCCTATTGCCTTATATATCGGTCACATTTCCAGACTTCGTGCTACCACTGAGAAATTTTCGAAAAACCAAAAATAGCCCAGTAATACTTTGCCCGACCCGGGAATCGATCCCGAGAATCTTTGACCGACAGTCGCACTGGCAACCACTCGAACAACGAGGCAGGCAATATAAATATGTACATACATTTTCTGTAGGTCTCACAGCTAGAACTAATCGTTTCCCCTTTCTATCTCTTTAGCACATACATTATGTAATTAATACCACCTTTCAGTATGTAACATTAGTGGTCGACATCTTTGCCTTGCTACATATTAATGGGGTATAGTGAAAAGTGGTAAACCCAAGTCATTATGGAACGTATATACATTACATTATAACCGCATTTAGCTTACAACCGACTGTTTATGTTAATTATTACTACTGATAATGGTTTGATCTTATTATTTCCTTGAATGTTTTCTACAACTGTGAAATTCAAAAACAATAATGGGTAAAGAATTGAACTTTGAGACCTCAAGCTAGAGATATCAAAGCTTAATTTTGATATTGTATAACTGAGTTCAATTTGACACGGTGGCTAGGCAACTGGCTGCCGTATAACACGTAGCGGATTCGATTCCCGCACGGAGCAACTCTTTGAGTGATCCACAATAATTTGTTGTTTCGGGTCTGGGTGTCATGTGCATAGGAGAAAATCTTAGTGTAATCTTTTAACATAGATACAAATAAAGTAAAAAATTCAAACAAAAGAAAATTCGAAATCAAACTCGAGTTAAACCTGTGACCGAAACGGTCGTAAGTTTTCTCGTAAAATGTAAAATCGGAAAAGAAAAATATATTAGCACGTTGTAGGTATTTTGTGTGAAAATATTTGGCGAACCGATTTGTTTACGATTTACGATTCCAGACAAAATAAATCGAAAGGAAAGTTATTGCGATCTTGTATTCGTATCCATATCGATACGTTCTTTCTATAAAGTTTGGTAGTTGTTTATAGCACTCCCTGGAATCTTGATAGAAGTGAAATTCAATGTTTTTGTTTGAAACTATTCGGAAACACGTAGTTAAAAACATTTTTTTGCTTATTACAATGTTATTTTTTGATAATTTCAACAAAAGAATCATGAGTTACCTACTAAATGTGTTCAATAAAAGTGAGCATCAAATGTAATTTGTATTATTTTATTGGGCATAATTGACTGAATTGAACTGCACGGTTGTTGCGGTGCAACTCTTACCGCACGGAGCAACTCTTTATGTGATCCACAAATCGTTTCGGGTGTGGGGGTCATGTGCATGTGAACTTGTATGTTTGTAAACGTACCCTCGACACTGGAAAAAATCCTAGTGTAAACGTTTATTTAAAAAAAAAACAGGTAAAAATCTTTTCCTTTGACCTTGAAAACCCACTCACCGATAACTACAAGTACAGAGTGACCAATTTACGTCCAATTCACGTCTAATTTCGTGCGCTCTCCATTGCTTACATACTCCTGAACGTCTGTCCCACAAGGTATTAGACAGTTAGACATCTGAATCTCAATTTGATGAAGGTAAAGATCTTATGACTCATCTTAAGATTCAATTCTCGTTTTGGTTTGAGCTTGTTTGAAATGTCGGCTGTAATAACGTGCGGTGTAAGACATTTATTTTATGTAGGAACATATTATTATTATGTATATACTGGTTCACTCAAAATGTGTCTCGAATGTGTGTTTGTTCTATAACCGTATAGGTAATGGTTATCTGGTTATACGGCTGTGTGATCGAGGAATTAGATTTGATAATTACTCTATTCTGAAGAATGTATCTGCGGCAGCTGAAGACGTCTTCGATGAGTTTTAACCGACTTTAGTCTTACGTACGAATAAAGCTTTGTGAAAAGGGCTACCATCAGACTAATATTATAAAACGTGAAAGTTTTTTTGTTTCGATGTTTGTCCGTCAATCAAACTGAACTAATGAATGGATTTTGATAAAAATTGTGATACAGTCAGGTTATGAGCTAACTTGGGTGATAATATGATACTTTTTATCCCTTGGGAACGCCGGCGAAACCGATGGCAGAAGCTAGTATTTTTAATAAATTTTAAATTGACTTGCTTGCCAAACATACTAAATTACTTTTAGACTCTGTTTTTGGCAACCCATATTATAATTAAGATTTTAGACATTCAAATGAAATCCCCGAAAATACTATATGCCTATTTTTTTCCTGTACTCAACATTTCATCGAGAGACGCCTTCTACTGTATTGAAAGTTACAAAATATTAAAACTAGGCTCAAAATAGTTGGCTGGCTTCAAGTGTATTCTTGAATATAGACCATTAATGCCATAATGGGGCATAAGCTCGTTTTGTTCGAGCTCAATGGACGCAATTAGGAACGCGGCAGAGGTGACTCCGAGCCAAAATGTGAAGCTTTTCCCTATACGGATTAGTCCCAATTTTAGTTAAACCTTTCTCTAGCCAATTAGGTTTTATGTGTTTTTAACTTTAAATTAATTTAAATTGGTATTTGATTAATATTAAATAATTGTAATTGATTTTTGTATGCCACGAGAGTATACTATATCCAGTTGACCACGCGCTGTCGGTCGTTGCGCACGCAGCTCATAATTATAAGCCCTGGTTGTGGTTTGAAAATAGTTGAGTATCCCTGAGGCCAACAGCAACACTAGCCTGAGCAACAGATTATGTAATTTTCACCTTTTTTTGTATTTTTGTGTGCACTATTTGGTATTTGTAAGTTAAAGTTTTAAAAAAGTAAAGAGAAAAAGTACATTGCATTTAAAATTGATGCATTTCATAAAGTAAAATATATTTATAAATATATTCCCAAAATGATTCTTCAGGCGACGACTTAAAAAATAAGATAGTTTTCATTATAAATAGCACGTTCACTTTTCATGAAAATATATGTGTATGAAAAATACGTTTGTATTAAAAGAGAAACAAGTTCATATTTTGTTCAAGAAAAATACAAAAACTGTGCATCTTAAACACAGCATTCTTCTTGCACGTGTTTTGCATTGTTAATCGTGCATGTCTGTGCGTTTTTTCACATAGTAGTTGCTAGAATATTTCTTGTTGGATTTCATGCAATATAGGTTTTTGATGAAACGATAATTATAGCAAAGTTAAAGTACTTATAGTAGACCCATGCTTCGTCACGAATGGGCCGGTTCGACCGGAGTGATACTTAAATTCCTAACCGCTAAAAGACCGGCAACGCACTTGTCCTTTGGTGTTTCGGGCGTCCATGGGTGGCGGCGATTGCTTACCATCAGCTCGTTTACCGGCTTATACCACAAAAAAGCAAGATGGCATATAATTTATTATTTAAGCCTATTTAAAAAAACATTGCATTGAAATACCTACACAATACAAAAAAAATCTGAATAAAAAACTAAAGAGCGAATAAAAACACTAGAACGGTAGTATTCCGATGAAAATATTCGTTCATAATTGTCACGCCAAACAATGGAGTGGAAATTTAAAAAACTATATTGTTCTAACATCATATTGTGAACTCTACAAGCATCCAATGTTATCAAATAGCTATTGAATTTTGTATTTTAGAAAAAAAATACAGCAGAATTTATTGTTAGTAGGTAATAAATTTCACTTTATTTTTTTTGAAACTGTTGAAATATTTATCTCTAAATTTAAATATCTCCGGATAGCCCGGTTCGAAACTTACATTATACCTATCCTCCCATTACAGAATACCGATACCTATTGGTATAATGTAGGTTTCGGTAGCTATTTGATAACGTAATAATGTACATCACTGCTTTCTCCCGTGAACCAGTACTGAATAGGAACCAGTATTTTTTTTTAAAACATTGCCCCACCCTAGGCTTTTTACCTGTGTCGTGGGTGCGTTTGCAAACATACAATGTCACATGCACATGACACCCATACCCGAAACAATAATTTGTGGAAACACATAAAGAGTTGCTCCGTGTGGTAATCGAACACGCTACATGTGGCACGGTAGCCAGTTACCCAGCCACTGCGCCAACCGTGCAGTCAAATTCAATATTCAGTCCATAGATAATTGAAATTGCGTTTATTACTTCAGTTATTAAATGACGCATTTAATATTCGCGATACGATAACAATGTAGTCCAATTATTTATCCATATTATGAGGTTCTTGCATTTATTGAGGTTGGTCGATTTTATTGATTTTGTTCAGTAATAATATTCAAACTTGCATTGAGAAATAACAAGCATTTGTACACCTGCTTTTTTTCTATCTAGGACAAGCTAGCAAGGACAGATTCGAACGTTTTTGATCATATAAAATCAATAACATAGAGTATAGAGTTCCGGAGCTGCGGACTGCCTAGCGGTTTACCGAGACTCCAACTCGAAAAGCAGGAGTAGGAACGGTGTGGTTTTTAGTCAGTAAGACACTGCCTCTCACCTCACCCAAGGCGAGAAAAGTCAATGGATGATTATCCCTTCTCAAAAAAAGGTATAGAGTTTTGAAGTTATGAAATTATTATGTCGGCTAAAATAACACATAGACATACACAATGCACATGCAAACATACCCAAACACTTATTACCACCACTAGCGATATAAAATCGAAACAATTTAGTATTTATCTGACCCATCGAACTTGAGACTGGTATGACAACCAATCGACTTTCCAGAATCTTCCACAATCAGAACTTTCCAGAATCAAGTTCTTTCATAAAATCAATAAAAAATAATCATCTTTATATATATAATTCTTCTGTACGTGTGTATGTCACTGAACTCCTCTTAAACGACTAGACGGATTTTGATGAAACTTTTTGTGTGTGTTCAAGAGGATCTGAGAATGGTTTAGATTCACAATTTTGTCCGCTGGACAATGTTTTTTTAATTATTTTTTAATTTATTAGTAGTTGTTGATTTTGGAATGTTTTACATCGGATCCGACGGACGGCGCTACCATCGCAGTGTCAAATATTAATGACGTTAGATATTGTCATAACATTTGAATAATAATTTTCATCAAAAAGGTCCAGAATGTTTTAGCTTATTAAAAAAGTTTAAAATTTTCAAATTAACGTGTAGACAGGACAACGTCTGTCGGGTCCCCTAGTATTTTTATAATAACTATTGTGTGACATACTAGATTAAGTAAAAAAATCTCCATTAATGTCCGTGAGTTCACGGTGATTATTTAGTTAAAAAATAATCAGTGAGTATATCAAAATGTGACCGAAAATACGAATTTCCAAACATTATTTCCAAAAGTACCTACACTCGCAAAATGCTCTCGTAAGAGATAAACTACATGAAAGAACGAATACCACAGTAAAGTAGATTTTACCAGTCAGATATTTCTTTGGCGTACAGTAGGAAAGAATAGCGAATAGTACTCGTATACAATTTTATCTGCTTTCTGAACAAACGTTGGTCTTTGTGAAGTAAACGAATTAAGTTGTCTTTTATAAGGATAAAGGAGATGCAGTTACACGTAGCGTACGTATTATAAGTATTTGAGTAAATGTGGTGTTTTCTCTTGGGATCATTGAACGGAAAATTACTTGTACAAGGGATGTGTTAGTATTGTTTCAACTTTTAAGTATATATAGAGTGTGTGTATTAAGTTGTTTTTTTTTTGTAAAAAATATTTTTTTTGAAAAGAGTAACGATGTAGTTTCTTGCTCGTTCTTCTCCATTCGAAGCTACACTTTGGAATGAGCACCTAGCTTCACTGACAGACAGACTGACAGACAATTTAATTTGACGTTTCAAAAGTGCCTAATTAAGGATTACTTAATTGAAATAAATGCTTTTACGCTAATTGACTGTGTATGTATAATGAATAATAAACAATGGTTTTTGTCAAGAATGTTTAGTGATTTCAAAGTGAATCCGTACCGTACTTTATATTAACTTATATAGTGCGTGATAGTTCATTGCCAGAATTATGTGTGTTACTAGATATGCATCGGGCACAATTCCAAACGTCAACGTCACGCCTTTTATCCCCGAAGGCCGAGGTGGACTCTACACTCACTTTTACCATTTGTGTTATAAGCTCCATGTAATAGGGGGTGAGCCTATTGGCTAGCCAATTCCAAACTTTGTGTTATTACTGAAAAAAATTAAACAGCCGAAAAATGCCTTGTCTAATTCAGTAATTGAGTTTGAGATCCTATACTCGGTAGTCGTGCTTGCGACTTACTTAAGAGGTAGTCTTCTTATTAAAATAAAAATAATACAAATATTTGTAAGAAACGAAGAGGTTTTCTGTTTAAATCTGTTTTTCTTCGCGTTGAAGTGACACAGGAAAAGTTTTCAACTTATATTCATCGTACTTAAGTCAAGTTTTATGAGCTAATATTTTCCTCGCCTAGTCCAATACTAAGTTTTGCTTTACTTTAATGTGTATTTTCTGAAGATATACCTCTTTTCTAGCAGCCGTGTTTTGAATGAGAACTAGTTTCTGTAGAGCCTGGCCATTTGGCAATGGTTTGGCATATTTTAAATTATTTTGACTTTATCCAAATTCCACGTAGCTTTACAAGATAAAATTTTATCGAATCCTTGATAGAAATGCAATTGAAGTTTCAGTGTTTAACAGCTGTTAGAAGAATTGTCTGAATTAAATGAAAACTTGCCTTTTATTCGAAGGGATAGGCAGAGGTGCACTTGCACATTATGGTACTTAATGCTGCTATAGCATGTACACCCACTTTTCACCATTAGTGTTATAAGTCGGGTATAAGGGGTGAGCCTATATAAAATTTAATACAGTATAAAAAAAACTAAGAGTCAATTAATTGACTAGATTTTTTTTCTTTGCCATGCCTGTCTTTACACATTTCAATCTCAGTAGTTAAATCAATTTTCTTATGATATATCCAAAAACCAATAAGAATACTACAAAAACAATAAAACAAGCCCTCCTAATAAAATACGAAACACTTAAATCAGATTGGCCGTCAGTTCGTGCGTCCATCTTATAAATTGCAACAATTTGAAAATTTACTCGCAAAATATAAATCCGGGCGAAGCCGGAAAGTTTTCAATTCTACTTTATGAAAGTAGTAGCGAGCTGTGTGATTTGTTTATACTGTCGGCAGGACGAAATATTTTTGTCGAACCCCGCCATTTTTGTTCGAATAAATGTACGGTACCTGATATGTGGCATGAACGTCATTTCGACATTTTATGTTGTGTTTTTAAAGGCTGTGTTTGTGGGCGTATAGAGTTTTGTTGTGTGAGAATCGTTTAGTTGATTTTTTTGTGATTTGTTTTTTGAATTTTCATTTGTTCAGGAAAATAATTTTGAATTAAGAAATCCACAAGAATTACTATTCAAGGTCATAACACACTTAACAAGTCCGGCGCCATGTAATTGTGTAGAAAACTTTCATGTTGTGAAACCTATCATGTTTTTTATACATTTCTATACAATCATTATACATGGTAATGCATGAAAAACACAGGTTATAACCTGTGTTTAGTTATAAATGTATGTATGTATTCTATCGTTGGCGTTGCATGAAATATAGGTCAGTTTTGTGATATTTGACATAGTAGTTTTGAATGTGAAGCTTTTGAATGTGTATGAGATTAATGGATAGAGATAAATAACAAAATGATTTACGTTTTTGACCTAAAAACTGTACTGGAAAAATCATCGGACAACTGGTTTAACGTGATGTTAGTAATACGAGTATTGTCCTGCGAGGTTTTTAATGTGTTTTAATCCTTGTATAAGTTACCCTTATACGAGCAGATGTGAATATCGGAGCCTTATTCTGCATTTAGTTACACAATATAATATCTTACTAATATTATAATAAATGCGAATGTTTGTGACTGTGTGTGTATGTCTGTTACTCAATCACGTCAAAACGGCTGAAAGGATCGGAATGAAATTTGGAACAGAGGTAGATTATGATCTAGAATAATATATAGGACACTTTTCATCCCACGGGATCGTGGGCGAAGTTTCTCGCAGAAGCTATATATAAATATATAATAAATACGTTATTTTTGTCCCACAGTGAAATCAATGACATCAACCTGGGTCTCTTAGTGGAGGTGTGGAACAAAGGTGTCATCTGGGACAAAGCACTCGGCTACCACTACCTGCCTCTCACTTCCGTCGCTTATAACGAGGTAAGTTAGAAAGAGACAAAACATTTTATAATTAATACTACTTCTTCATTGTTGTTGGTGAATGGAATATAAATGTGTTTTGCTGTTATTAATAGCATTACATTGAACCACATGTTGAAACTTTGAAATTTTCTTCAAGCAAGCTATACAATTTACACTTAATATATTATGTATAAAGAGGAGTTCATTTTGTTTGTTTATATTCGATTGAAATATATCTAATATTCGATTATATCGAATTCGTATTCGATTCGATTATATCGAATATTAGACTTAGAAGGAAGGGAAGTCATCAAATGACTTCCCCCTAAAAAGCTTACTTTAAATAATTCTTTGATTTAGGGTCTTCATCTCTTCTTAATTTATGGTACATCCAGACTTTATCGCGTTCGAGGACCGCCCGGAGGACACGGTAGAACATACAATGGCGGTGTGCCCTGCGTGGGCTGAGCACCGCCAAGTCCTCAGGGATGTGGTCGGCGACGGCAACCTCTCGCGCCCGGCACTGGTTCAGGCCATGATGAGGAGCGAGGGGGACTGAGATGCCGTCTCCTCCTGCTTGGATTCATGCTAGCTAAGGAGGAGGCGGGGCGCGTGAGGGAACAATCCTCCTTACGCCCCAGCCGTCGCAAGAGACACTCTGGGCGTCGGGGATCGCGGGACTATCTCCGGCCACCGTAAGTGCGGGCCTGCGGACGGCGAGCAAGGGTAGCTCGCCACCCGACCAGAACCAGACCCGTGCGTGCGGCGCGTCGCGTTCCGCGCGCGCCTCAAAGAGCCATCAAACCACCACAGATGGGGCCCAGTAGGGCTGATGCCTGATCCGGAGCTGCGGACTACCTAGCGGGTTTAAAGGGGCTCCGGCTCGAAAAGCAGGAGAAGGAACGGGGTGGTTTTTAGTCAGTAAGAGTCTGACACTCCCTCTCGCCTCGCCCAAGGCGGGAGAAGTCATTGGATGATTTTCCCCCCTCAAAAAAAAAAAGACTTTATCGCGTTCAAATAAAATATCCTAGTAATATTAGTTTTAAGACCAATGTCTATATTAATATGGTGGAAAATAAATAAATTTTATCATTTTATTATTATTTATTGGTAGCTATACATTTACGAAGCTGAAACACTCGCCTTGTTGCATCAAATTGCTTGCCAACGAATGATGCCACTTAGTTCTTAACAAACCATGCAATATACACAATATACCTAGTTCTACTAAAACAATTGTAACTAACATTTCATATTGCTTATGGTGTTTCTTAGTATCGTTCCGCTATCTGCGACAACCTTATACTTGCGTATTGCATTATACCTCCATATAGGTACAAAACGGGGTCGTATTTTAAAGGGTTGGGTTTATGCTGACATGTTACCTATGGGGTTGCATATAACTATAATTTTTAGAGTTATGGCCACCAAGCAAGTGTGTACAAAGTAGTAGTGCACAGTGACACAAAAAATCGGTCCTGCCAAATGATTATTATAATTAAAAAGGCGTAGATAAGCTATAGGTGCGTATAAGAGCTCAGAAAATGGCACATTAAAATGTGGACAATTGGCAACGTTTTTGTAGTATACCGCTAAATGTCAAATAGAGAGATGTTTTGTAAATATTTATTTCACCTCTCCCCCTGAAAAAAAGCATTACAATATACTTATATATACTACTTACTGGGACTGTTTCTGGCGCTTGCCACTTGATTAGCAATTATTAAAAAGATCTATACAGACTACAAAAAATTTCAGCTCAGACATCTATCTTATAAGCCAACTCGACAAGAAGTCAATATGTTTATCACAGTAGTTGGATATAACTAACTTAATAACCTCGTGTATTAAATACAGCTCAAATAATGAACATACTAAAGCAACCTGGTGCCTTACACAAAGGAAATCAATAAGTATTTTTAGCCCCAAATACGACCATGTTGGCTGAATGTCTTGAATTCTTAAGAAAGCCAATTCTGTGGACTGTGTTGTATTGATTCTGACTAGCTGCTGTTTGTAATGAGGTTTTTGTAAATGAGAATTGCTTGCTTCATTGTTGGTGAGTAAAATTATCTTCTGGGTACTTTACTTGGCCTTTTCATTGATTTTGATTGGTGGCAATTTTCTTTGAAGGTTAGTATTGTAGGTGAAGTGATTGTCATTCTGATGACAATCACTACCGTACTGCTTTCTGTTGATAGTAAAATCGAAAAATTTTGGTTATGTACCTAATACTCGTAGGTTATTCCTTCTTAGAACTTTGAACCAAATTCTATTGTCGAAAAGTATGTGTTGTTTTCACATTTTTCTTAGAAACAAAAACGGTCATTCAAAAATTTGAAATTCCCAATTGTTTCTGGTTGCAATGAAAAAAACCACACGAATTGTTCGATTCGTACTAGTACAACAAGAAAACAATTGAAAACGGAATCCGACAAGCAAAGTATTCGAAAATCTAAAACCTTTCATTCCCTAGAGTTATTACGGAACAATGAGCGTTAATTTTAATGGCAATCATTGCAAAACCACGATATATCGCAACCAAGTTTTTCAACGTACTACTTACTATGTGGTACGCAAATTGTATGGAATTTGCATACATAAAGGTTGTAAAACGCTATTCTCTGCGACGTCGGCACCGCACCGCTTTTGTTAAAACGGTAACCGCTTACGGACCGATTTTTTAATGAAAATGACGTCACAAAACGAGTTCAAACCGGTTTTTACATAAAGGGTGGTTTTAAAAGGTCTGATGTTGTATGATCCGTGAAGATTCATTAAGATTTTCATTTTTGGGGACACCGCCTCGTGTCATGACACGATGTTTTCATCAACGTGAAGAATATATTGTGAAATGGAGCAGATTAAAAAACCTTTATATAACTTTGTTTTTTAATTGTAGAAAATTATAACTTAAAATAGCTCAGTCTATGTTGGACTGAAATTAATATTTAGTTTTTTTAATGGAAAATATTTTTTATTAATCTGGTTGATCACTTATTTTTACTTTGAAGTTACTACAAGTTTAAAAACGTTAGTTATTTACTACTCATAAGTGTTCAGAAAACGTGTATATGTAGATAAATGATTAAATTGTCTAATTACGTTCCAAAATTATTTTCTCATGCAATCTCTGAATGATGGCCGATCTTTCACTCAATATATCAACAGCCTCTTTAGGCTTTTCCAGCAGAGATCTGCTATGCTACGTTGCTGTGGAGGCATTTGGCTTCCACCAATCATATTCATTGGTACACATAGCTTAGCACTGGTGGAAACGGACTCAGCTAACCCAGAGCCGAATTTTTTTATGGAAATGAAAAGGACGTGTGCTATGAATGGCTTCTCTACTATAGATACATCGCATACTCGAGCTGCGCATCTTCCCCGCACAGCTACATAGCTTAGTATCAGTGGAAACGGTCACATAGTTTCACAGCTATTACGTCTTCGTAGCATAGCTACATAGCACATCTCTGTAGGAAAGGATCCTTACTCCAATTAATTTATTTAGACATCCAAAACGATGGAGGAAGCCTTCATTAAACAGATGATTAATAACGCAAAAGATTATTAATTATGAATGTGTCTCATTAATAATAATACCAGTTATCTATTTTGTCGTAAATTATCTTCTAAGGGATGTCTTCAAGGGTTTGACTTTGAGAGCTGCGGTCTTACTGTTTCGCTGTATAAATTAAAATAATTATTTTGTAAACGAGATAGCGAAACGCATTTATTTTATGCAAGTCTTAGATAGTGTTTAATTTATGTGGTTTTTATTAATATTTTTATGTATTCAACGTTGTATTTATTATTGTAACTGACGTGGAAAGAAAATTGTAGATTTTAGCTATCATCAGAGTTTGCGTAATAACTTCTATAACATAATATGTAGTGGCCATAAATAAAAATGTTTCCCCATTTTTTTTTTAAGAGCGGAAATTCATCCCATAACTTTTTCCGATTTGGAGGCGAGTGGGAGTGTCAGACTCTTACTGAGAAAAATATCATCCCGTTCCTAGTCCTGCTTTTCACGCCAGAGCCCCGGTAATCCGCTAGCATATCATCGGGTCATTTCTTCCCTATATTTCTAAAATCACTATCTTTATTGAGACGTCAACTCCACGTGTAGCTGTTTAACTTTTCCACTTAATCAAAGCTACAATCAAGTAATAGTTTTCAGAATACCTTAAAATTCACAAACACGATTCTTCGAACACTATTAGAGTGATTACAACTAATAAGTAACGACTTTAACTACTTTAAAAGAAATTCTATTAAGCCTGTGTTCTAATAGAACACAAATGCACGATCGTCGCCGACGTACCAATACGACGGTTGCAAGTTTGCGCAATCACATGCGAAAGTAATTCTGTCTATTTGTCTGTTACGCTATCACGCCTAAACCACTGAACCGATTTTTATGAAATTGGTTACGAAGATAAAACTGAACTTGGAAAAGGACACAGAATACTTTTGATCTCAAAAAGGGTAGAAGGGGTTGAAATAGGGGATGAAAGTTTGTATGGAAGTTCCTTATTGTCAAACCGATTTTGATGAAATATTTTATGAAAGCTAGTATCACATGAAGTATATGCGATCTTCATGAGAACTATGTGGTTGTAAACAACTTTATATAGATCTTTATCTAGTATATAATTACAAAAAAAAATAAAAAAACCTTTGCATCCAATTTTCACTTCAAACATTTCCTTCGCGATACCACGACACGTCACCCGAACTTTTGTTAGCAAACATGTTAATCGCGCGAACATCAGTTGTGACACTTTGGACACCTGTTTCGCGAATTCCTACGAACTAAGTTTACATAGACTTGCGACAATCGCACATTCGAGTTGTATTAGGCCACGATCTAATAGGTACATTAGCGGAATACGTCAATACGTAATCGTCGGTAGAAAAGAAAAGAAAAAGTAGGTAATTGATCTGATTGTCTGCCTTTGAAATATTAATGAGAGACAGTATGCACAATAATGAGGCTTCTACTGATTGATTGCTGTAGTTTACTAGTTCATTTACTTCGTTTGTGAGTTTTCTAGTCGTGGTGGGTTTTGTATTGTGTTTTAAAACGTTATTGTTTATTGAGATTAAGTAGTTGGGGTATTGTGATTTCGGTGTTGAAATATTTTGTCGATATCTTTCGAAATTAAGTCATTGTGTCGGGGATGTGTTTTTTTTTTTTTTTTTTTTTTTTTTTTTATGGAACAAGCCGGCAATCGAGCAGACGTATTACCTGATGGTAAGCAATCGCCGCCGCCCATGGACACTTGAAACACCAAAGGCGTTACAAGTGCGTTGCCGGCTTTTTGGGAGTTAGGAATTTATGTTCGGGAATCGGGGATGGGGAAGATTGGGAAGGGGGGAATTGGGCCTCCGGTAACCTCACTCACACAACGAAACACAACGCAAGCGTTGTTTCACGTCGGTTTTCTGTGAGGCCGTGGTATCACTCCGGTCGAGCCGGCCCATTCGTGCCGAAGCATGGCTCTCCCACACTTAAAAATTTCCTAATAAGGTGTAGGTTTTAATTCAATTTCTTAATTTTCATTCATTGTGAACACAGGGTACAATGATCTTATAAGTATAGTGGTTGGTCCAGCCTATGTTCTGACGAAAGGCATACAAAACAGTAATTCTATGATCAAATTTACTCGTAATAGTTGAGGTTTTCAAAATTTACATGTTTATTTCTTTATCATTTGACGTAGATTGCTTGTGTTTTTTATTTACTATTATTTATAGAAAATAGAAGTTTATTTTAATTAACTCTCTCAGTTTGTGTCAATTTTATATTGTTCCTGAGAATATGTTGCTTATTAAATACTATGCTTCATTCGACACACAAAACGCGATTGTCTTTTGTTATTTATAATTAGAAAGAGACAAAACAGTCTGAACCGTTTTACCTCACAGCTAGAATATAAAATACATTGTCAGAAACTTGCTACGAGTATCAAAATTTGCTGCGTTTCTCAGAATTACCTAGAGACTAGAGTAAAAGCGCAAATATTCTTGCTAAGGCCACCGGGACGTTTGTATTTTGCATTTCCTTCAACATTTGCTCTTTGGAGATAATTGGTACAAGTTAAGGAAAATGAAAAGAGGTTATCTTGTGTTCTCTTGATACATAGAAATTGTTAATTATGTTTTATATTATGTGTGTTAAACTTGGTTTTAAATTGAAGTGCGATTGTAAAATGAATAGATTAATTTTAATATATTTTACGCTATTAATTAGTTAAGTTAGTGCATAATTTAAGTGTAAATTAAAAGTGTTAACTCGTATGTATCGTCACATTGCAGCATTGCATTTTCACATGCACAAAAGAGTTGTATAAAATTATGCTTGATGAGAGTTTCTTCAATGGATTTAAGCTTCTATAATATTATGATTATAGAATATAAAATCTCCTGCCTTTCACAGCCATCTGTAAAGTCCGTAGTTACTCAGGCCATAGGACTGAATTTTATAGGGTTTACACCAAAAGAAAATGAACCTTAAAGAATACTACAACGAATGTTTTATATCCCTATTAGTGATAATTTAAAGCTTTCACAATAAATATATAGACATATAAAGTTGCACTATGTAGTTGCTACTATATTTCGATTGGAGAGTACTTGGGAAGAGTAATTAAGGCCGTTAAGCCCCGGAACTCTGCGGTTTGCCAACCGCGGTCGCACGAGATCGAACGGTTCAACATTATATAGGTAGTTTGGTAGGTAATTCGATGATTCTCGGCAAAATGGCAATGCTCGATCAACGCTAAGCTGTGTTTTGGTTGGTATACATTTTAGTTTCAAGTGATAGAGATACGCAGTGGAAAAGATTACCAAAACGTTGTGCGGAGTATATTTGAATACGGTCAGTTTAAATGATAGCATATGCAATAATAGGTTTAATGGAGTCGTTTGGTCATTATATCGACTTGACATTGTGGGTTAAAGTGATAGGCTATATTGCAGTATTGTATTACAAGTTCTAAGCTACATTCTTGTGTTTTATTAAATCATGTGTGTGTGTTATATTTAAATAAAATGTAGCTTCAATCTAATTGACATACAATAATATTACGTTACGGTTATTGTAAGGTTGTAAAATTGTTGGTTATTGCACAAAAGCTTTAGCAGGGATTAACTTTATCATCATTACCATTAACAGAAAGTTTAATGTATATCAGCATATTATAACTATTTGTGTGTCTGTATACTCTAGAGAATTCAATCAATGATGTGCAAGCCTTATCACGAACAAATTTCGATTTTCAATCTACAATTCTATTACGGTAGTGAACTACTAAAGTATTGAAACGCTATGGCGACATATTGATCAGCATTGTAAAGTATCCATTGGTGTTTCAGTCGGACGGTGGGGGTCGGTGGGTGGAACTTGAGGCGCAGGTGATGATGCGAGGTGGCGCTGTCGTCGGCACCACCGGCCCTACTGGCAATGCCTTGCTGTTGGACTGCAGGTTCGAGCCGCCTTTCGGTGAGTGATTGATTTTGTTTGCTGTTTTTATTATTAGATAGATGATTGTAGGTAATGCAGTACCGTACCTACTTAATACGAGTTTGCTTTACAAGTTCGGCGCTCTGATTTGCCGGTGCAAATGAAACAACCAATCGGAGTGCCAAATGCGGTCTCGTTTCGATTTCATTAAACGTAAAACAAACTTGTACTAAGGGTACTGTTTATAATTAAATGTTTAGTATGTTTTTACAACTATAAAATACGTATAGGTTGACGTCCGTGTATGCAGTTATTGCCAGCCAAAAATATTGGGCACGGTAGATGTTAGATAACATTTGATTGTCATTTCCACTTTAACTATGATCTAACTATTTGAAATGAGTGGCACGGGTACTGATTCTATGATTGACTAAAGTATTTATTGCATTCTACGTATTTTTCCTTTAGCTGAAAAATTAGTTTGAAGAAAATCATTTTGGTTAGCGCGTTAGCTGGGCACGGCTATGTAACGTGTACCGTATTCGATTCCTGGTTATATTCCTGATAAAATCCTTAATAAGAAATCTTAGCAGCTGCAATCTGCAACATTTTCCCTTACATTGGCATTAAGCAAATGCCTCACAGACCGAGAATTGAAAACAGGATATTGGCTGCTTAGTTTTATGCAGAGTCGTCGATTCTCTTTACGTATATGTATCTCGGAAACTATTTCCCATAGGTTTTCCAATGCAGAAATAAAGAATGATATTTTCTTATATTCTTAGTAACAGCGTGGGACTTGTAGAGCTAATTAATACGTGGAATTAATAACACATGTCGACACCAGCAATTTATACTACGCTAACTCAAAAAGCGTACTTTACAGTAGAGGCGTTTAAAGGGAAAACGTGATAACTTTTACATTAAATAAGATACTTTTTTGAAATTTGGTATGCTTAATATTTAATTTATTCATTGTAATATCTCATATTTATATTTCCTTAATTATTTCTATTTTTTGATTTAGCGCAAGTTAGCCGTATATAAACGTAATTCATCAAAAAAATGTTACATCTTATACACGTCTAACTTATGTTAGCGTAGTGTAGTACGGGACGTCGTAGTGCATGATCAATAATCTGATGCATATTTCAATATTTTATAAAGAACATGTACTTACTTACAAAAAGAATAGTCACACATAAGTATTTACTATGTAAAAGTCGCTAAGTCGTTCATTTTACAAACGAACAAGTATACACACGAACGCACAAAACTACGCTAACTATGAGTTAGTGCAGTGTTGCACGGACTTTGACCAAAGTGATCCTCGCGCACACTCCGCTAATAATAGTTGGCGTAATATAAATCGACTGATTTCAAAAAGTACCTTTACTTAGCGTTTTATAAGATTTGTAACTTTCTTATTTTTGCATATTTCTTCTCAATTTTTTTATGGCGTATGTAAACACACATTTTAAGCAACTTGGCATAAAAAAAGTTTTTTCCAAATTTCGAGTTAGCGTAGTATAAATTGCTGGTGTCGATGTATAGTATATAGAGAAAAGTAAGCTTTACATTTAATAATTATGTCCCGTTTGTGTAGCCGTAGTAAGATTTTACTCATATTTTTTCTAATTAAGAACGTATGAAAAGAATTCAAAGGACGTCGGTGTAAAATTAATTACTTAAAAGACATATTTTACTACGCTTGCAACGTATCGTAAATTAAAATAAATAAACATTTATAATATTCTCATTATTTTATCTTTGACATTTTGTATTCTAATTAATTTAGTATTCCTTTTACGAAGGAAAATGATTTTTGAAAAATAATGTTCTAATTTTTTAAAACTGGAACACCATTTAACGTACTTAAGAAAAGAACTAAAATATTGAACAATACCGTTATTCTAAATTCAAATTGTGTGCACTTTTACCATGAATATAGTAAAAACTCAATTCCTTGATATTGTATTGTTCTATTTTCAAAATTTCTTCAAAAACATAAATTGTCTACAAACGAATGTTTGACTTCGAGGAAAATTATAATAATTATTCGTTTAATCGAGTCTTTAATACGATATAATTAAGGCCAATTTATGTCGAATTATCGCCTCTTTTAACACGATTAGATAAGAATAAATTCTTTTAAAGTTTTATTGGGATATTTTTTGTTAGAGTGGAATATAATGTCGTAGATTATTTTAAATAACTGGTTTTTGTTATGGAAGTGTTTCAACAGTAGCTTCACGTTAAGTGTGTCATAATATTTGAACTTTTTAGGTTACGTATTAGTATTTTATCCGCGTGTACTTATTTTCGGTGTCATACTTTGTAATAACATTCCAAGAACAGGCACTTATAATGCATAGAATATTTGAAGCTTCATTATTTAACACCCGAGAGACACACTATATCTCAAAAGAAACAGACAATAAGAAATTGCTAAAATTTTCATTCGCAATTTTACTTCAGACGCATATCGTGCGTACATAAACATTTTCGCGCCCTCGATCTTTTGTCTCTATTTAACATAGTAGGATGAAAAGAGATGAATAGACCTAAAGAGAAACAATGTAAAACTTCAACGGTAAAACATTTGTGACCCAAGACCCTTGTCATCAAAACTGGCATGGAGGGTCCAAGGAGGTAACAAAACTAGTTTGTGGGTAACAATTCTTCTAGATACGTAGCTTCTAGTAATCGATAGAAGGAAAAGATATAAAATAAAAGATATATGGTAAAGTTGGCACTATTGTGAATTGTGTCAGATTGGCGCCGAACCGGCTGAGGGTCCTTGCCAAAGAGGACTCTATGTAGTCTATGTCCTGATTTCTGTGAATCTATGGTTAGGTCAAACTGAGAGTAAGTGTTCCACTTTCGTGTTTACAGATCATTTATTATGGTAACTTATGTTATGGGGACAATAACATCGTGTGTTTGGATCTCGCTTGTTTTTTTATGATAGATCATGTATGGTAAATTATTTTATTATTTGTGTTCTAAAAACTTAATCAAAGTTACATGTTTTGCAAAGTTCCACGGGATAATAAACAGTTTTTCTAAAATGCTCAATTTATGTATTTTTAACATTGCCCCATTATTGTTATAAGGTATGATGGGGTTGACATATCCTTGTTGGACAAAAACCCCAAAAAATAAATTAAAAAAAGCATTGCCCCATACTAGGAATTTCTCCTGTGTCGTGGGTGCGTTTACAAACATACAAGTTCAACTACACATGACACCCATGCCCGAAACAACAATTTGTCAACAAAAGAGTTGCTTCGTGCAGTAACCGAACCCGCTACGACAGCCAGTTGCTCAGCCACCGTGTCAACCGTGCAATCAACATGGTTTTTAAGTATAAGAATTTTCAGTAAATGTCAACGTGTTCCTACTTCAACACTTGAGAAAAAACATGCATAATGGATGTGAGAGAACCACCCACGTGTTTTCAAATTGTCAATCAATCAGCCAACTCAAGCCTAGCATTGCCTTTGACACGCTCTAGTTAAACCACGTTCCCTTGACGTAAAAAAATAAAACTACTTTGATTGCGTCATTGGTAAAGCCACAAGCGCGAGCTAGGGTTTAATTCCCGCTTGGATAAAGTAGTAGTAGGCTTTATTTCAGTAAAAACACTGAGTTTCGAATAACGATGCGTGTATGGTAATTATAGACCAACTCCCTGTAATATGGGACACGTAAACACTTATAAAAACTGGTGAATGATAACCTTTTTTTTATGGTATAAGCCGGTAAACGAGCGGACGGATCACCTGATGGTAAGCAATCGTCGCCACCCATGGATACCCAAAACACCAGAAGCGTTACAAGTGCGTTGCCAACCTTTTGGGGGTTAAGAATTTAAGGGTTATTGGGGAATCGGGGATTGGGAAAATTGGGAAAGGGGTAATTGGGCCTCCGGCAACCTCATTCACGCAACAAAAGATAAAGTAAGCGTTGTTTCACGTGGTTTTTTGAAGTTAGTTAAAAATGGATGTTGCATTGAATATTGCACCTTTCTCTACTCGTTTTGGGGAACTAAAAGGCACGACGTTTGTGTATAGCGTATTGTACTCGTGTAGTAAAAAAAATAACGTTATTGTTATCTATCTACATGGTTCTGGAGTTTTTCTAAATAAATACAGTTTAACACTAAATCGTTGTAGGTAATCCAATTTATTTGATACTTCCAGACCCTTGCGATCTATTTTCTTTGTTTTTCCATTACGTTATCTGATGAGATCAGATCTTGAATGGCCACTTAGAAGTCATTTACTACCCTATCATTTATTCAGAGGCTTGGAAAAAAGTTTCTGACTTAGTTGAAGTTTTCTTAGGGGCTGAATTAAAAAAAAATAACACTTTAATTGTAAAATACGATGTAGTGATAATTAAGAAATATTAATTTTACGTATATTGTCAAGTTTTAAACAAAGTTGAGTGGAATATAAAAAGAAGTCGTAAGGAAACCTGGGCTTATAATTTCTAATTATTAGTTTGAAATCGCCAACCCGTATTGAGCAAGCGTGGTGATTAATGCTCAAACCTTTTTCGTACGAGAAGAGGCCTTTGGTCAGTAGCTACTTAATAGGCTGTTGATCTTTTGTTATTGTTGTTAGTGAAATAAGCTAGGACGCAACCATTTTCCGATCTAAAAATAAAAAAAAACATGTAAATCAAGTACCCATAATTTGAATAGACAAACTGTTTTAGTTCAAAACAATAAAACGTCAAAGCATAGGAAACAAAGTCATTCAGCCAGGACGCGTCGTCGCTAGGACGAGACTGTTGTTTTTTTTATTTTTGTCCAATGTAACAAACATCGGGCGCCGTCTAGGCGGGCTTGTGAGACTCGTGGGCGAATCGCTCGGAGCGCGGGTGCCAAGGTCGCCGCGACGCCGCGTCACGTGACCAACTGAACGACCGACCGACCGACCGACCGATAATGAATGGACAGCCTTATTACGTCTTTGCTGGCTGTAGACGATTTGGCGCGAAATGCGACGCGTTCTATTTTTGAAAGTTTTTGTTTTTTAATTCTTTTGAACATTGTTGGCAAAAAAGAGATGCCAGATGTCAGATTAATTCTTTTTAAATAATATTTTAGCTTTGCTTTGAATGTGGATACCGTAATTACCGTAAAGCATGAAATATTAATGGAAAAACATATAAATATAGTACTTTACACACACATAATATTTCCAAGACGTCTATTAAAGTACGAAACCGACTTTATTTATCTTTGAGCACACAAAATGGTGTAATTTTCACACATTTTACATATTCTATGTTGCATAACTTTTCAAAAGTTAGACTATTTTAGGTAACAATGCTCATGATTTTATTCACGCTCGTGTTGAACTGCACAATGCTATTTATTCCACTATACCTACAATACAATCTTTACTTTAGCTTATCATTACTTATCATTTATCATAAACGTGGCCTATATAAAAGGTAATTACAAAACATGAGCTGCATAAAGTTCATATATTGGCAAAAGGGTGGATATTTACGTCAGAACCAGGGGCGAATCTGTGTAGGTGCGGGCCCCGAAGATGTGATGGGCCCTAATCCCATTCAATAGTTTATACTTACTTAGTCCGTTAGTTCAATGAGTTCAGTGACCGAGAAAGTTCAGGTTATTTATTGGGTTCTTCAATAAAACTTTATTTTCATGGTTTTGGCCATCGCGCCAGAAAAAAACTTCTTCAAATCTGCCTTAACGTCGTCTTTCTAGATTTCAGATACATTTGGTCTTTTAGGTTCATAATCGATTTTCTTGAAGTGATTAACTTAGCATCCTTTTTTTATTGAATAGAACAAACTTAGTAGAAAATGCATATTTTACAATGGTTACTTTCCAGTGGCTAATTGATTCATATGTAATTGCACAATACTCGTAACACATGGGCCCCCTGTGTTGCTAGCTTAGGGCCCCATAAAACTGTAGTCCGTCCCTGTTAAGAATTGATTGATTGTGGTCGTATTAGGCAGTTCCTATACTTGTATGATAAAACGAGGGTCGACTGACGATTAGCTCTGAAGGGGAGATTAAACTGTTGGGTGTTAAAAGCTCTGAAATTATCGAGTTTCTGATAGGTTGGGTGTTATCTACGTTATCTGTGAGTAGCCCTAAATAATGATGGTGCATGTAGGTCAGTTACAGTGACAATGTATGACAGGTGTCATTAAATATGTTTGTCATAGAAAAGAGAGGTTTAAATCTTGTGTTAGGGAAAAAATTGTTCAGGGTGAAAATTTAAAGAATGATAGTGACATAACGAAAAGAGAAAGATGTATAATTCTATGAAAAAATAATGTTATTATCCGTTCCTATTATTTGTACGTATAAAACGTACCTACAAGTGACGTCACGCGATATTTCAAATCGATATATCTTCGAGAGTATTGGTTTCCATAAGAAAATAAAAAATACGTATCTAATGTTTTAAAGTAAAAATTAGTCATCTACTCTATTATCTACCATACTTCGTACGTATAAACGTTCTTATTATTATTCTTACTCTATAACAAATTTCAACAATAAAACGACTTTATTCTCACGAACAAAACCTACTCTGTACTTAAATATCTACATATATAGAGTAGACCTACCCAATATTTTAATACAGAGTAACTTATATTTATACGTCATGTAACCCTACAATATACCCAAAGTACAAACACACACACGACTAATTAGCAACACAAAGATATCATATTCGTGAGCTCATAGTGATTTATGACAATACTTTACTTAGTATCTAGTGAGTGCGGCATCAAATGACACAAAACTCGACTCAAAGAGATTCCGTAATAAGGTATTAGGGTCTCGAAATAAGGAGACACGTTTATTATAAAGGGAATTTATTATTTATTGCTGTTCAGAGTATATCTTCTCTATATAAATGATTCATAAAAAGTTTCTTTGTGTGTGTAGTTTTGTGTGAAATGGGTTTTGGTTTTTTATGTTTTCAGTCGTGTGTTTTGTTGTCATGGTTGAGTGTGGGTTTGAAACACTTTATTACATGAATATTATAATCCCATAGCGGTGGTAGAGATTATCACGGTTTTAAAAAGAATATTGTAATATCACAATATGGTATATGACTAATTTTTATTCGTTTGGTAGATTCTTTTAAAACGTTAGACACGGTTTTTTTATTTCATTACAAATTTCATTTTTGAGTACGTTTAGGTAGCTCTCACTCCTAAACTTTATAAGTATGGTTTTGTTATACGATAAAGTAAAAAATATGTGTCTAATATTTTTTCATTACCTAACTTACGGACTAAATAGGTTTTTAAGGTTTATACCCCGTCATCATTCCCATTAAAAAGTAAAGAAAAGAAACGTTCTGGTGTTTCGGGTGTCCATGAGCGGCGGCGATTGCTTACCATCAGGTGATCCGTACCGGGTTACCGGTTTATACCATAAAAATACTTAGTACTTGCTTTCAATGTCGATTCATTTACCCTTTTCTTATACCAACGCCTATTTACAAACACCCTTTTAAATCTATGTAGGTGAAATACATAATAATCCCACCCACAAAGCCGATTAACACAACCTTTTCGACAATGTCTTTACATAATCCTTCGTCGTAATAAAACGTAATAAAACATGGCATTATAAAATCACGCGTGTTTTCCTCAATACGAGACAAAGTTTGAATTTTACATGATTGTTCTTCTCCTGCGGCTGTTTGTTTTTTGATGGTACAATTGGTACATATGTATGCATGATGTTTTTTTTGTTTGACGATAAAAAAAGACAGAAAGATATTGTAAAAAAAATAACTCGCAATTATAATTTGGCCTCCGGTAAAGTCACTCATACAATGAAACACAAGCAAGCGTTGTTTCACGGCGGTTTTCTGTGAGACCGTGGCATTACTACGGTCGAGCCCAACCATTCGTGCCGAAGCTTGGAGGCCCATTACCACCCTTCCCAACCCCGACTCTCCAACAACCTTTAAATTCCTCACCTCCAAAAGGCCGGCAACGCGCTTTAGCGCCTCTGGTGTTTCAGGTGCCCATGGGCGGCAGTGAGCTTATAACATAAAAAAATAATATCTACACGACGACAGTCATATACCAACAAAATATAAATGCTGGAACAAAGTTAATAGCAAGTTAATTGGTATTATGCTTGCAATGAAAGAGAATTAGGTTCCGAAACGCTATTTTGAGTCGGGATCCCGTGTTGAATTTTGATTGCATCGCTGTAATAGGGGAGGGTGGGACACCGAATACATAACTTATTTCACCCAAAGATCTTTTTAAATACGCTTTTAATTTTTATATTATCGGCTAACTCACGTACCTTGCCGGAGTCTGAGTTTCCTGATAGGTATAACCTGGATGCCTTCAAAGCCCGAGTGAATAGGTTGCTTATGGGTAGACGTGCTCCATCGTAGGCCGCATCATCACTTACCATCAGATGAGATAGCAGCCAAACATCAATCCACCAAATGTAAAAAAACTGTTTGACGCCATGAGTCAAGCGAGAGGTACATATTCATGAATGTGAGCCTCTTGCATGGCTTGAAACTAGTCGAGTTTCTCGTCAAACAGTTCCGTAAGTAAGCCGATAACATAATAATTAATGTCTCACGAGAGTTATAAAAATATACTTTTTTACGATTGTTATTAAAAATCTTTTGTCAACGAATCGTGATAAAATACGATAGACTTGAAAAATATTTTAGAATTTCAATTGAAAATTGTTGGAGTATGAATATTAACGTTCATGTACTGATATCAAAAATATCTGTGAACTGATTAAAAATATTTGAAATTTTTGAACTGAACTGATATTCAATTGAATTGAATTATTATAAAATCGTACAATGGAATATTGCTAACAGACTGTGGAATTTGTTATCTATAAAATTGGTAGTTATGCAATTAAAATGCGAAAATATTGGATATTTTACACTTCAATAGGGATGTTGACGGGGTATGAAAATTAAAAATCTATTTAGTCCGTCAGTTGTGCAATGAAAACATATTAGACACGTTTTTTTTATTTTGTTCTATAAGATAACTATACTTAGATAAAACGAATCAAAGTTTAGTGATGGTAGCAAATACGTTATTTCTAAGAATAAAACGTAGCTAGCTAGAAGTGACGTCTCACGATATTACAAAACACTATATCTCCGAAAGTATTTAATTCTAGTAGTAATAAGTAGATACATCTACAAGACAGACATTAAATAATAAAAATTAGTCATTTAGCCTATTGTTTTGTTTCGGTATCAAGTAAATATTATTTTAAACACTACTCAAAAAGTCAACAAACCGTTTTAAACACAACAAAGACGTAACAAGACACGTCCTCGTCCGCCTAACACAAAAACCGAGCGATATTTTATGCAAAAGCAGCATAGCTTGAATTATTCAAATGATAAATGTGTTTATAACTGCGAACAGAAACGGCAATAGAACTATAAACAAGGTGCAACCCAGATAAACATCAAAGGCCTATATACCATGCTCTAGTGAACACGAGAACGACTAAACTTTGTGATACTCTATCGGTTATAATAAATTTTGCATACATTGCAAGCAGCTACAATGATACTATGTTACCTGTGGCGTGTGAAGAGAGTACTATTTATTAGCACTACTAGGGATGTTGACGGGTATGAAAATTAAAAATCTGTTTAGTCCGTCAGTTTGGTGATGAAAAAATATTAAACTAAAATAAAACGAATCAATACGAAGTTAAGAAGTTATAGCCAATACGCATTTGTAGTATTTGTACGCATAAATCGTACCTAGGAGTGACGTCACGCGGTATTACAAATTAATATATCTTAGTAAGTATTTATTACAGCGGTTGCTTACCATCAGGATCACAGAATACCGTCTATCTGTTCGTTTACCGGCTTATTCCGTAAAAATAATAACAAAAAATTCAACACAAATTCAATTCACACGCAAACATAAACAAAAAAAAGAGTAAAAAAAAAACACTTAACCTTTTTCTTTTACTAATAAGCATAAAACAACCCTCTTATATAACGCTTGAACACGTGTACTCCGTGTGTAACAGCCCTAATACAATAATGTAGAACATTATGTACCTACAAGGGAAGTACAATACATTGATTAGGTAGTGAACACACTCACCCATCTCCCTACTTTCCTGTCGCAGAGTCACGGAGACAATGTGAACGGATTTCTTTGTAGCTATAGAAAGTTTTGACGTTTTGAACTTTATTTGTTTTTAAGATAGAGTTGAAAGTTCAAGTTTATTATATTTATGTAGATTATTGCATGAACTGGTAACTACATAAATGTATAGGCTTTTTACTTTATGTGTTGTTTTTATTAAATTATTGACGCTTGTATTTAGTTTTTGTGAAATAAATATGGGAAATGTTAAAAAACAAAGGCAACGTCATTCTCACTCTTATTTCTGAAAAGTAATAATATAAAGTTTTGAGAAGTAAAATATATTCGAATAAATAATCCGTACAACAGACTGGTGTTCTTTAATTCTACAAAAAATGGATCCCTATTAATTAGAAAAATAAAAATCTGTTCGAAATTCAATCCGCTTAATCAAATTGCATAAAAATAATTGGATCCAATTATAATTGGCTGGAATTCTGGTTATTTGAGCGGGATTTTAAATTTATGGCTTTTTCCTTCGAAATAGGATTGCCAAGTTTATGAAATATTCATATTCTTAATTTAAAATCATTATTATAACCTCTTTCGTATGAACTGTCAGCTGTTTTCCCCTAAGTCTATTATAATCTGTGCCTAAAAACATCCAGCGGCCATTTTAAAACCGTTTTATCTAGAACACAGCTTTGAATTCAAAGTTAGAATTCTGACATAGATAATGTCAGAGTTGGAATTCTGTTTAAAATCGGAATGGAATTGGAATTTATAAATATTTTAGATTTATAGATGTGAGTTTTATTTATATTCGAATCAGGAATGAGAAGTTCCACTAACAAAAGTCGCTGATATAGTCTAGCGTATTTTTGCAAGCTGTGATAGTGGTCAGGGCACATAGCTCGAAGAACCGACGGCTGATATGTCAGAAAATTTCACACCAACTTTCGTTTGGTTATCGCACTTATAAAGTACTACAGGTATATGATGCATCATAGTTCTGTAAAACTACATTTTAATACTAAACACTCACAAACAGTCTGCTTTTTCCAGTATACAATTTTTATTTCTAAAATTATGTTACAGTTGAAAAATAACTTAATTAATAGGTGAAAGACGAGTACTTCAAGTAATTAACAATGAAAATGACGGGACACCTTATTAGGCGAACTACTTTAATTGTTCCTATTACATTAGTAGAATAATAGTACAGTAGAGATTATAATTATAGATTTGACTGAAAAAAACCTTAAACAAGGAGTGAACAATAAATTAGTAAACAATAGTAGGTAGGTATACATTGAGATTGTATCGAATTATTACTATTACTTAGTAGTGAAGTATATTCGATTGTTATCAAGGCTAATTCCCTGGGAATTTTCCCTTTAGTTATTGTTTGGTCGATGGAAAATTATTACAAGTATGAACTATAAACTAAATATTACGATATACATACCATCATACGGTTTTGGTTGGGCTTTTTGGTCTAGTATGTTTAAAGGACACATATTACGAGCACTGCTCCAACCCAGCAATTAATTTGTCATTTAAGTTTGAACTTTAAATCGTAAGTCGTATGATATTCTTCATAACGTCAATACAAAAAAGCCGATGGTTGGTAGTCAGCACACGGTCCTCTTGAGTCGTAGTTAGTCGCCGATAGCGGGCGGTGGCGAGTTACCCACTAGGCGTAAAGACCAACTAGGCATTACGCGCTTGCAGCACGTAGTCAGCGCGCAGTAAGCACGCTGGCAGCGACCTGACCTTTAAGAGATGAAATAGTAGAGAGGAATACATTTGTTTCTGTTTCTTCTACTCTACCTAGGGGTTATAAGAATCGAGAAAGGAACTACACATTTCACAAATCAGGTAAAAGCGCTCTCAGGAAAAAACCACAAACTTTTTAAACTGTGATCTCCATGGAGATTACGGAAAAGCCTCTGTTAATGTTATTGTTTAAGGCTAAAATAATTACCAATTAATAAAAATAATGCTTCAAAATAGACTGTTCTTTTCAGAGATTAGCATAGCACAAACAACAACCAAGCAAGCAAACGCACTTCAGTCTTACTATCCCAGTTTAAAACAAAGTCAACTTCTTTTCTGTAAATCCAAGGAGCGGAACGGCAACGCCTGTGGCTCTAGCAAGCGGTCGAGCGGTTCAAAGTATTGTATTGCTTTGTGTAATCCTTTGAGCACGTAGGTACCGTGTCGTATCTGCGATGTTGCCGCTCAATCATGTGTGGTTTTACTCACGTAGCACTGTAAGCTACGTACATATAATACCTATGTATGTGCTTCTTTATTTGTCTTTACTTGATGAAGCTTATAATCAATGTAGTCTATTTAAAAATAACATAAAGTAATCACTCATATGATGATGAGCCAAAATGATAACAAATATGTGGTTTAAATTAAGTGATGAGAGGTTTCCCCATACGGTATATGATAAGTTTGGAATTTTGTGGTGTCCCAAATTATGAAAGTGAACACGTGCTATGTTTGATTCGTCCTTACAGTTTATTTAATCAACCGAGATTCTTGAAATTTTGTATACATTATAGTAAGTACGGAGAAGGACATTTGTAGCTAAACACTTTTCATGGGAAATTCTTTAAGGAAAATCGAGCGGTAATATGTTTCCACCTATTCAAATGAAGGCTCAAATTCATGAATGATGATCTTTAATTATTTGAAACAATTCATCTTCAATAATAACACAGAAACTGTCATATCGTCTCTACACGATATTCCATTTAAATAAACCAATGCTCTCAAAGTAATGACAAGATGGCAGCGATTACAAAGCACAGACGCCAGCAGGGTAACCTTTCCCAATCTGTCAGTTTTTGTCATTGGATTTTCAACGTTATATCAAAATGATAGAGCTGAAAATCCAATTCCTTAGAAAGGGGTAGGTTGATCTGCTGTATGTATAGAGTATTAGGTATTCGAGGGTTGGGACGGTCAGATATACATAATTCTACATTTCAATATCACATCATAACACTGCCTTTATTATAATTGCGCATTTAAATTAAGGTGAGGTTTGCTTTAGGATTGTAATTGTGGTTATTGTAATGTGGTATTTATTGTAAGGTAGAGAGGGTTGATATTTCTTATTGAAATGTCGGGAAGCTATTTTCGTCGATTTTGAAATAAGGTTGTGTGTTTATGTTAACCTTTTCTTGCATTATGCTTTTAAGAACGGAATCACGTTTAGGTGACTTACAGTCAATTTTGTAGTAGTGTTACTGTAAGAAAATGTAGGTATATTGTAGTCAGTATATATCTAATTTTTTTCTGGAGCTGCAGACAACAGAACAGTTTACCGGAGCTCCGGCTCAAAGCAGTAGGAACGGGGGTTTAGTCAGTATTAGCCTGACACTCCGTCTGTCTTCGCCTAAGGCGGAAGAAGTCATTAGATGATTTCCCCTTCTCAAAAAAGTAGGTCTAAAATGTACATTAAGATATAACTACCAAAACTACTATTAAAATTCTTTACGATTTCATAAAAAATAGTACTAAGTACATAAACAAAATACTAGAATCAGAAAACTTAGTTCCCAATACTCAGAGGCAGTACATCATTTAGTAATCTTCAATACAACACGTTATTCAGTTCTCAGTGGAATCCACAACTGTCATTTCGATAAAATATTGGAGCTCCGATAAGAAAAAACGCGGGATGTATGGTAATACCGTACGTTTGCATTTTAACGTCGGAATATGAACGGATTTTTTGTTCAGGATAGGATTAATCTATGTGTTTGTTTTGTGTCTGTTTCTATTTAGTATGGGTTATGGTATTTAGAAGTCGTTGGAGTGAACGTCTTGAATGACGATGGTTTAATTAAACTTTATGTAACGGCGTCATTTATGACTTTTGAGATAATATTTATTATTATTTAAGACCTAAAGATATTCTGGAGCTGCGGTTTACCGGGACTCCGGGTCAAAAAGTAGTAGAAGGAACGGGGTGGTTTTTAGCCAGTAAGGGTCTTATACTCCCTCGGCCAAGGCGGAAAAGTAATGTGACGAATTCCCCCTTAAAAAAAACTTAAACATATGAACACTGATATTATCAGGCGTCTCCTGTAGTTCACACTTTTGTGTTCAACCAATATCTCATTTCATATTAGTAATTCACTACACAAATTCTAAATTCGACACCCTAATCGTTCTTAACTACCTATGCACTGAACTGAAAACATTTTAAAATAAAACATATTGTTTGCAGAGAATCTCTTCTCCATTATGGGTTTTAAGTCTCTCTTCAGTGCTTAGTTAGAGCATAATCCTAAGTTATAAAGCCTAGAAGATATAAACCGGTATAGTACAAGGCACTAGCTTACACGGCTGTATTTCAACGAGCGTACACAGCACAGAGTAAACAGTAAGGTAACTTCGAATAGAGTATGTAGTATGAAAACACAGCTATGAACAAACAGTATAAACTGATCGTTGAGTGTGTAGAAAGTTCATATAAAGCGAGACCATGATAAACTGGTTTTGTTTTGCTTGATATGTCACTGTGTGTGCTTAAGCGATTGTCACTCATAAAATATTCAGTATTCTAACACACTAGGGTTGTGTTTGCTATGAAAACAGTTCCGATGAATAGTTTGAAGGTTATTTGGTTTTGATTTTTGTAATTGATACGTCGAATTAGATTATTTATTTAATGTTTGGTCTTTTTTTTGAGAGATTGATAGATAGGGCCTTGGGATAGATAGGATGGATAGAACGATTTTTCGTTTCTTTGTTAAGCTTATTACTATGAATGATGTCTTTAAAATTATATAACTTCATTATTGACTTGGGAATATATTTTACTTTGGAGCGTGACAGCTAAATACTATAAGAAAAAAGGTATATTAAACATTAACAGTTCTATTTTAGAGTTAGTTTTTACTCACGATCCCACTATTTTTTTGAAGGGGGAAAATCATCCAATTTCTTTACCCGCTTTGGGTGAGGCGACAAAGAGTTTTAGACTCTTAGTGACTGAAAACCACCCCGTTCCTACACCTACTCTCCGAACTGGAGCCTCGGTAACCAAGTAGACCGCAACACTTAGCAATGTAGTTTAGAGTATAGTGATAATCTGACTTCACCTTTCTTAAACCTTCTAAAACCTGTATCCTAAAATTTCATATACGCTTGTTTATAAGCAGTTAAAAGATTAGAGTCAACTTACAAATTCAATTATTCACTTGAACTACTGTTTACAGTTCACTGTGGCATAAAGCTCGTAACGTACCACGTGAGTACCTCTTGATAAATGAACTGAAGGCTGCAAGCCACCATATCTTTCTGGTTAATAAACCCTTGTTCTAATTTCCTCTCTCTAAGGAGCCAAGCTATTTGCAGAACCAATCACCTTGATAAGGATGTCATCTTATGTATCTCCCATACGACAGTGAAAATTGTTTTATAAGGTTATTGTGTTATGGTTTAATTTTGTTTGCTAAGAAGCCTTCGTGTTTTAAGTGGTTCTAAGTTAAATGCATTTCTGGATTGGATATTTATAAACATTAGGTTTTTTTAGGACATGAGTAGTAGTAATACTATTAAATAAAATAGGGGTGTCTGTTTGTAATATTGAAATAATCGCTTTTTGCTTCATTATTTTTAATTTTTTTTCTGTTTGTTCCGGCTAATCTTTGAAATGATGACCGATTTTACCAGCAGGTAGCTGAGTTACTAAAGAGAACATGAATTGAGTTTAATTTAGTACATTTAACTGAAAAATCATTGAACTAAATCCTATTTAAAGGCAAATAAAAAAAAACAGAAAATACTAAAAAAGTTCGGTTAAAGGAAAATAAAAACTTTAATTAGCTGGAAAATTTAACGGTATATTTGTAGGATGCATTTAGTTTTCCAATGCTTAGCTAAGTTTATACTGGTTTTAGCTGCGGTTAAGTGAATTAATAGGTCTTTAAAGGTAA